>NW_022631085.1:6662822-6871799 GCF_010015895.1 Lontra canadensis | reverse complement strand
GAAATTTTTTTTTTTTAAAGATTTTATTTATTTATTTGACAGAGATCACAAGTAGGAAGAGAGAGAGAGAGGGAAGCAGGCTCCCTGCTAAGCAGAGAGCCTGATGCGGGACTTGATCCCAGGACCCTGAGATCATGACCTGAGCCGAAGGCAGTGGCTTAACCCACTGAGCCACCCAGGCGCCCTGAAATTGTTTCTTAACTTTCCGTGACTTTAACTGACATCTTCTACTGCATGGCTTATAAGGGAAGCCGATCCTTGTGCCTTGAGTTGGGCCCACACACAAGCTTATGGCCCCGGGACTCTTGAACCAGGCCTCCCCTCAGCTCTGAGAGCAAATGCCAGGGGGAGACCGGCCCAGGGCGAAAGCTGCCTTCTCCTCTGCGAAGGTGTTGAATTGTTGGTTGTCAGGAACAGGGCCACGGACTTCTCTCCTCCCAATTCCAGGCCCTGAGCGGGAAGGATGGCACTGTGGAGGAAGGAGAGGGCAGTGTGTTCTCCTTGACATGCAGTGGATCTTGACATTGGTCCGCTTGTCTGAAGAAATAGCATAGTACAAAGTGTTCTCGCACTCCTTGTGTATCGTGGGCTGTGTCTGCCTTCGGGGTTAAATATAGGCCTAAGAAACTGCAAAACGTCTAAAAGCATTCTCATCTTTAAAAAAGAATTACAAAAGCAACACACATGCAGAAAATATAAAAACATTTTGAAAAAAGCATGAAGAAGGGAAAAAGGTCTCCGTGCTGCCAGCGTTCAAAGCAGCTGTCCCTAACATTCCAGTTACTTCCTGCCGGTCATTTCTCAGTGGGAATGGTACCCTCCTTGCCCCCGATACTTACACCATACCATGCCTGTCATTCGTCCTTTTTTATTTTTCTGCCTCATACCCAACCCCAGGCATCTTTTTCACTTTCCTGTACACTCAGTAAACGAAATGCCAATGGTTTCACGCTACTTCGTCTCTTAGAAGATGTTGTGTCTGCTCAGCCCTCCGTCCGCTACGCGGCATTTGGTAATCTGCATTGCTCTCGAATGAAAACACAATCCACATTCCGGGTGGCTGGTTACAAGAAAACGTTTTCTACTTCATCCTGCTCTTGGGTTGGAAGTGGTATTGCCAGGCACTTAAAGAAACCCAGATCCCTACCTGGCAGAACTCTTCATGCATCCAAAAGGGGCCTGATCTGGGGCCCTGGAGGAAGAGCCCGGGGGTAAATGTCCCCTTTAAGGAAAGGCTCTTCCTTTAACTTCCCAGTGTCATGTGTTTATTTGCAACGTTATGACAAGAACGTTTGCACCACTTTCTCTTTTGCATCTTTCAGTTTAATATTCTGAATCAGTGGTACGTTCTTGGAATTCAGATTTTTTTTGAAGTGTAAAGGGCAATGCAGTGAGTAGTCTCCCCGTTTCTCGGCCACACCTCTTCACTCCCCCTCGACAGTGATGTTGACAGTGGCTCTGCGTCCTTCTGGGGGTTACGTGTGCCCTCGGTCACTCCTCGAGGTGCTCTGCTTTCTTGGCCTCAGCCTGGCCTCCAGAGAGGCAGCCGCAGGTGGTCACGGGCTCGGAGCCTCCTGCCGACGGGCCAGACCCGTGCATGTTCTATTATCCTGGTGATGAAGAGTCTTTTCCAGGCCAGGCCCTTCACCTGGAAAGGCAGCCTTTGGGGTGTGTGGTTTGTGATATCTGCAGCCGCTCTCCCGACCTCTCCCACAAAGCATCAGAGGTGAACCCTCACATTGATTCTTAGCCGTCAGGGAAAGTCCGTCCAAGAAATTGCTGAGCCGGGACCCGCCAAAGTGGGCTCCTGGAGAAGTACCCTCGGAACGCTCGAAATAGAAATCTGGTCACAGCTCCCACGTGTCCTTCGTGCTGTGCCCCTGGCCCTGTGCCAGACGCCTTTCCTTCATCGTTTCGAGTTGAACCCCCACCCCTCCCCCGGAGTCCTTCCTGATGGGGAAATGGAGAGGTTTTAGGTAGCTAACCCAAGGGTTCGCAGCTCAGAAGAGGCAGAATCCAAATTGGAATCCAGGCCGCTTGGCTCCAGGGCCCCCGTTCTGAAATTGTTCGGGCTTTCGGTGCCTTGTCTGCTGTTAGCCTACTACGCTGCCTGGTTCTCTTCGTCCTCTTGTTTCTGTTCGAGGTGATGATGTGGTCTATCTGTTCTCTGGCATGGGAGTGCCCCAAGAGCAGGGACTTTGCATCATTTACCCTGCAGTGTCTGGAACAGCTGTGCCACGGTTGTTGAGTGATTAAGTTGGCCTGTTCCTCAGTTTCCCCTGGAGTTAGCTTCCCACGGGCAGAGCCTGTCCTCCACGCCCGGTGCTGGACAGAGCCCTCGATGGACTCACTGCAGGCTGGGGGCAGAGCTGTCAAAGGCAAAGGCGGCCAGCACTCCACGGGTAGGTGGGAGAGGAGAGCTGGTCGCCGTGCGTGCCAAGAGGCTCATGCACGCCCCACCTCTTTTTCAGACCCTTCCTAGATATGGTGTACCACGCCCTGGACAGCCCGGATGATGACTACCATGCCCTCTTTGTTCTCTGCCTCCTCTACGCCATGTCTCATAACAAAGGTAAGCCTCCTCGCCTTGCCTGCTTTCGTGACACCCCTCTCTGGCTCGTGGAACCAAAAGAGGAAGCCACTTTCCTTGAGGAATGTCCTTTCTGGTTTTGGCAAACTCCCACAAAACTTCTCTTTGGCCTTGTTAGAATTTCTCAGGTGGTTTAGTACAGACCAAAGCCATAGGAATTGGTTACTCAGGCAGCATGGGTGGGGTGGGGTGGGAGGGAAGGTCCAAGTGACTGTCTAACCCAGTATGACTACCACGCTGTGGTTTTCTTTTGACCCCTGGCTTTTACAGCTGACTTACCTCCGACCTCTGTTCCTAAGGTCACAACTGAAATCAGTCAAATTGTAATCTTGGTTTTGCTATTTATAATAGCTGATGTTCAAGTTCTGGGTGGAGGGCTAAAATAGACTCTGGGCAGATTGGGTGGAAGCGCAGGTTTCCTTTCTGGAGAAAGGTGTGGTTCTCTGGCTTCCCCCGTGGAGGCGGAGTGGTTAGGACCAGAGACCTGCGGGGCTGACAGACCTGGTGAAGATTCGTTCCCTCACTTCCTCACTGGGGACAGCCGCTGGTGTATGCCCCCACCTGGCTCGACACGGGCACGTTCTGAAACCCCCGCATCAGAAGCTCTTCAGAGAAGAAATCGAGAACATTCTTCCTGGCCACTGTCCAGAGCTGGACTTGGCATGGATGAGACCCTGCGATGTTTTAGTAGGTTTTTCATAAGCTAATTGGGAGGTAGGTGGAGGTGGGTTTTATTAGACAGCCTATGTCTAGAGAGACTTAAAAGGCACTCAGCATAATAAATAGTTGTTCTTAAATCACTAATCCTGATAAATAAGTGGGCCAGTGGCTAAAGAATATATGGGGAAAAAAGCCTCGCCTCCCATCCCTGCCCTCCACTCCACTCTCTTCTCTAAGGTGGTTTATCTTAGTATTCTCTTGTGTGTCTTTTTTAAAGATAATCCATGCAGGGGCTCCTAGGTGGCTCAGTCGGTTAAGTGTCCAACTCTTGGTTTTGGCTGAGGTCATGATCTCGGGGTCGTGAGATCGAGCCCCGAGTCAGGCTCCGTGCTCAGGTCTGCTTGGGATTCTCCCTCTCTCCCTCTCCCCCATCCCCCGCTCTGCTCTTGCCCCCCTCTCTCTAAAATAAATATATCAGTCTTTTTTTTTTTTAAAGATTTTATTTATTTATTTGACAGACAGAGATCACAAGTAGGCAGAGAGGCAGGCAGAGATGGTGGGGGGGGGGGAAGCAGGCTCCCTGCTGAGCAGAGAACCCGATGCGGGTCTCAATCCAAGGACCCTGGGATCATGACCTGAGCCGAAGGCAGAGGCTTTAACTCACTGAGCCACGCAGGCGCCCCAAATACATCAGTCTTAAAAACAAAGAAAGATATCCATGGAAACCCAAGTATGAGTATATATGATTTTATTTCTACAACTGTCCCTACTTAAACGTGAATAGTGGTATCCCTTATTGTCTGTTCCTATCCTGTTTTTCTCACATCATCATGTATCTGTACATCATTTCTCATCCCCAGAGAACTGCCTTGTTTTTTTTTTTTTTTTTAAGATTTTACTTGAGAGAGAGCGAACAAGCAGGGGAAAGGGCAGAAGGAGAGACAGAGAGGGAGTCTCAAGCAGATGCTGTGCTGAGCATGGAACCCAGTGCGGGGCTCGATCTCATGACCCTGAGATCATGACCTGAGCCAAAATCAAGAGTCAGATGCTCAGTGCTCAACTGACTGAGCCCCCCAGGAGTCCCTGCCTGGTTCTTTTTAATCCTTTGTCTATGCATCATTTATTCTGCCATCATCCCCTTATTGAATGGCCCTGAAACTCTTTCCAGGCTTTTCCCACTGTGGTTAGGATCCTCCATGATGGCTCTTCTCACGTTAAGTCATTGTGCTCACATGCAGCTCCGTAGTCCTGGCTTAAGACCTCTAAAAGGAGTCCAGTGGACTCTGAATCCTGCTGATGTTTTCCTCCAGTCTCCCCCCCACCCCCATGGCTTCTGTAATCCCCTCCAGCCCCTGGCCTGGTACATGTCACACAGGAGGCCTCAGTTTCTGGGTGGGAACAAAACTAGAGACTGACCTACGGCCAGCCAGGGACCGCCCACCACTCCCCTGGCCCCTGACTTCTGTCTCTCTGCTGGGTGCCTGCTGGAGACTCCTACCCAGGTGTCTCAATACCACCTCAAAACACTGTGCTCGTCCCTCTTCAGTATACCCCGACCGCATCACATTTCCTGCCATTTCTGCTTCAGTTGAAATTGCCAGCCAAGGTTGAAACCGCCACGACCTTTAGTTCCTTCCCTCCTTTGATCCCAGCATTGAGTCATCGGGTTTTGTCAGTTCTCCTCCTTCAGCTTGTCTGATCAGCAGAACTTAACTGAGTGCAGCTTGGTACCTGGTCCTAAGCTAGATGCTGGAGGTGAGAACCGGAGGCATGAGAGCAGGAGAGATCCGGGCAGAGCAGTCCAGTGGTCGTTATTCCAGCCTCTCAGGGGGTCAAATGTGTGGCCCTTTCATAATCTATCCTCCATAGCACTGCCTGATGATCCTCTGTAAGACTGTGTTGATCATGTGCCTCCTCTGTTCAGAAACCCTCCGTGCCTTCTTCTCTCCCTTAAGCCCCGCCCTCCTCTGCCTATCTTGAGTGTCCAGATGGCACCCACCATGCCAACTTGATCTGTTCGTCCGACTTCCCTTCATAGACCCTTGGCTCTGGGTTCACATTCTTATCTAGGGATAGAACTCTTTCACAGAGAGAAACTTGGGGATGCTGTCGTGGTACTCCCTGAACTCTTTAAAGTTCTTCCGGTTAGAAGCAACAGAAAGTACTTCTCCTTAACTCAAATAAAAGGGAAAGTTTACAGGAAGGCCCCTGGGGCAGCTCCCAGGATCTGAGAAGTTGCTGAAAAGCGGAGGGAAGGGCAGGAACCAACCAGTTCCGGGGACTTCCCTCAAGGTAGATCACGATTTGGCCCCAGCAGACACCGGCCTAGGAGTCTGCCTCTGTTCAGGCTTGAAATTCTGGCTGTTCCAGCTCTGTGGTGTGTCGGACTCTGGAACATGCATTTATGGCTGGGGGTCAGGGTCACATAGCGCAGACTTGGCCTAAGGGGCCTCAGCCCTGTGTCCGAGACTATTCCCAAAGAGAGGAGCTTCCTTGGAAGCCTGGCAGCCACCACAGTCAATGCCAACATGCCTACTTGGTCCAGGCTAGTCTTCTACCTTCTTGTATTCACTTGTGTTTCCTTCTGCCGTTTTCCTTTCCCCAAGGTCACCACCTCTTGATATCTTGCTTGCCTGTCAAGGGTCTGCTCAGAAGTCACCTTCTCCAGGAAGTGTTTTCTGATCCCTTCAGGTGATACTCACTTTGGGTTGGTACCATCTAACGTGGCGGGCACGTTTCATACCTTGCCAAATTTGATTTGCTTAGAATTTTGTTAAGAATGTTTGCATTATGTTCGAGAGTGGTAGCGGTTTATGGACTTGTAATTCTCTAGTTCTATTTGTTTTCAGAGTTATGCTTGCCTTGTGGAATAAATTGTAAAGTATTTCCTACTCTTGGATGATATGGAGTTTTTATACAGTCGGTATGATTTCTTACTTAAATATTTGGTAGAATTCACCAGTGAATCCATCTGGGCCTAGAGTTTTCTCTGAGGGAAGGTTTTTAACTACTCAGATCCTTTTTTTTTTTTTTTTTAAGATTTTATTTATTTGACAGACAGAGATCACAAGTAGGCAGAGAGGCAGGCAGAGAGAGAGAGAGGGAGAGAAGTAGGCTCCCTGCTGAGCAGAGAGCCCGATGTGGGGCTCTATCTCAGGACCCTGGAATCATGACCTGGGCCGAAAGCAGATGCTCTAACCCACTGAGCCACCCAGGCGCCCCTAAGCTTTATCTATTTTTGTGTGCGGTTCGATAGCTTATGTCTTTCAAGGAATTTGTCATCGCATCTAAATTATCAAATGTATTGGCATAAATTTGTTCATTATATTCCTTTATTATCATTTTAATGTGTGTAGGGTCTGTAGGGATGTCCCCATTCTATCTCATGGTATCGACTGTTGAGGTATTCGTTTGCTTTTTCAGTTTGGCTGGAGATTTAACGATTTCTTATTTTGCTCATACTCAAAGAACTGTCTTTTGGTTTCATTGATTTTTGGCTATTTTTTTAGTTTTATATTTTATTTCTGTCCTTTATTGCTTACCTTCATCTGCTTATTTCAGATTTAATCCACTCTTCTTTTTGTAGTTTTTAAAATGGAAGCTGAGATCATTGATTTTTTTTAAGTAATCAGTTTATTTTTTTTTAATTAATGTGTAGTGACATTAACCTTTTTGTGTGTGTGCAGTTGTATGAATTTTAGCCCAGGTGTGGGTTTGGTCAGCACCAGAATAATCAGGAGAAATTATAGTAGTTCCATCAACCAAAAATTCCCTAGTGCTGGGGGTGCCTGGGTGGCTCAGGTGGTTAAGCATGCAGCTCTTGGTTGCAGCCCAGGGCCATGAGATGGAGCCCTGAGTTGGGCTCTGTGCTCCCAGTGGAGTCTGCTTGGGTTTCTCCCTCTCCCTCTGCCGCCACCGCCGTCACTCGCTTGCTTTATCTCTCTCAAATAAGTAAAGAAAATCTTTTTTTTTTTTTAAAGAATTTATTTATTTGACAGGGAGTGAGAGAAGGAGAGAGAGCACAAGCAGGGGGAGCAGCAGAGGAAGACGGGGAAGCAGGCTCCCTGCTCAGCAGAGAGCCCAATGCGGGACTCGATCCCAGGACCCTGAGATCATGACCTGAGCCGAAGGCAGAGGCTTAACCCACTGAGCTACCCAGTCGCCCCAGTAAAGAAAATCTTAAAAAACAATTCCCTTGTGCTATCATTCCTTTTCAGTCTATCATACCGTCCTTCCCGTACCACTCACTGATTTTTAAACTTTTCTTCTTTTGTGATAAGAGTTTGACACTATAAATCTAAGCATTGCTTTTAGGTGCATGCAATACATTTTGATACATGTGGTTTTATTTTTATTCAGTTTAAAATATTTTATCATCTCCCTTTGATTTATTCTTGTCTGTTGTATCGTCTGTGTAATTTCTAGTTATGTTTCTCTTAATTGATTTTTCTCCTGTTTGGCTTTTGGACTCTGTCCTGGGTCACGGTTAAGTTACTTGGAATCAGTTTGATCCTTTCGAGGCTTATAAGCTTTGCTGGTGCTGGTCCAGAGCAGCCTTTGGTCTCAGGCTCACTTGGCCCCACTACTGAGGCAGTCCCTTTCTGAGGATTATACTTGATGGGCCATGGGTGGGTGGTCTTTCCATGCTGGCTGCTGGGAACGGGAAACCTTCTCAGCCTGTGTGAGCCTGGGATTGTTCCTGAAGGTCATTGCCTTCCCTCTCATGCATACACAGAGCAGGACTTAGCTAACGCCTCAAAGGACCCCTCTGTAGCTCTCTCTACAGCCCCCTCCTTTCCGGTCCTCCCCCTCTCCGGTCTTCCCTCCTCTCAGTTCTAGTCGCTGAGCCCATCTGAGCTCCAGACTCTGCCTTCTCATCTCAGACAGTGGCCTTTGTTGGTGGTTTCTCTCTCTCTGCCGAGACCTGGATGCTCTTCCTGGCCTGTGAACTAAAGCGGTCCCTGCTCCCACTGCCTTCCGTTTCTTCTCTCATGCAGCACCCCGCTGTGCTGCTTGCTGCCCTGCCCAGTGTTTCATGATCGTTGTTTGATGTATTTTGCCTAGTTTTCTAGTTGCTTGACTCAGGAGGGTACATCCAATCCGTCTTGGCTGAGGCCCATGCTAACTGAAAAAGTTTTATTGTGACTAATCGATATGCAATAAACTGTACACGTTGAAAAGTGTACACGTTGATCAGTTTTGGCATTTGTATACACCCCTAAAACCACCACTACAATCAGGACAGAGTACATATCTGTCACCCCAAACACTTCCTCCTGCCCCTTTGTCACCCCTCCTCCCTGTCTGCTCTCAGCCCTCTCCCCAAACAACACTGGGCTGCTCCCTGTCACTGTAGACTCATTTACCCTTTCTAGAATTTTATGTAAATAAAATTAGGTAATATGTACTCTTTTTTTCTTCTTGTATGGCTTTTTTCAATGTTTGTAATTATCTTGAGATTCATGATGTCCTGTCTATCAGTGGTTCATTTCTTCTTACTGTTGAAAGCAGTCCACCATGTGAATGCACAAAAACAATTTTGTTTATCCATTCATCTGTTAATGGGCATTTGGCTTATTTCCAGTTCTTAAGCATAGACTACTTGGAACACTTATGTACAAGTCTTTTATGGACATATATTTCCTTTTTTCTTGGGTAAATACCAAGGAATAGGATGGCTGAATCATCTGATGACTGTTAATTTGTTTGTTTTTAAGAAAAACTCCAAGGGATTCGTGGGTGGTTTGGTCACTAGAGCATCTGACTCTTGATCTCCCTGTTGGGAGTTCAAGTTCTGCATTGGGTGTGGAGCCTACTTTATTTAAAAAAAAAAAAAGAAGAAGAAAGGGAGGGAAGAAGGAAGGGAGGGGAACTGCCAAATTTTTTTCTGAGGTAGCTGTATAATTTATATCTATGAATGTTCTGGTGTCTTCACGTCCCTGCCAGTACTTGTCTGGCCATCTTTTCAATGTTAGCCATTCTAACAGACATGTAGTAGTGTCCTACTGTGATTTTAATTTGCATTTTTCCTAATGACTAATGATACTGACTTTCTTTCTGTATGCCTCATTGGCCATTCTGCATGTTTTCTTTGAGGGGGTAGTATTACTGCAAATCCTTTGCCCATTTTTCATGGATGGTTCATTTTCTTATTGTTGAGTTTTGCAAGGTGTTTTTTTTTTTTTTTATATGTTCTGGATACAAATCCTTTATCATTTGAGTATTGCAAAGATTTCCTCCCAGTCTGTGGTTTGTCTTTTCATTTGCTGAGAATGTCCTTTGAAAAGCAGACATTTGGGGGCACCTGGGTGGCTCAGTGGGTTAAAGCCCCTGCCTTTGGCTCAGGTCATGATCCCAGGGTCCTGGGATCGAGCCCCGAAAGCAGGCTGTCTGCTCAGCAGGGAGCCTGCTTCCCTCTCTCTCTGCCTGCCTCTCTGCCCACTTGGGATCTCTCTCTCTGTGTTGAGCAAATAAATAAAATCTTTAACAAAAAAAAAAAAAAGAAGAAGAAGAAGAAAAGCAAACATTTTTAATTTCCATGGAGTTCCTGGGGCACTTTTTATAGCTCTTTTTCTCTCCATTTTTTCTCTCCCGTCCTGGATTGCCCAGTCTCTAGAGGCAGAGACCACGTGTCTCCCGAAGGGCCCCGCAGTACCCAGCTCAGCACCTGGCCCCCGGCCAGCGCTCAGCCAGTGTGTGGACTGGTCACCTCTCAGGCGCGTGGCAGCTCCTCTGGGCCGCCCTTTATGGTGGCCTGTGCTTGGTGCCTCAGCCGGGAGGGTCCTGCTTTGCAGGAGACAATGCCAGGCTCCAGAGGGCCAAGGGGCACGTGGGTGAATTCTTTGTCGTTCTGCTGGCTGGCTTTCCTGGGTACCCAGGAGGGAAGTCCTTGCATACCGCAGCTCCTTCTTCCAGGGCTGTGTCCCAGAGGTACCAGCCTCCTGAGGTCCTGCGGGGCGAACCTCCCTTTCTTTCCTGAGGTATGGCCCCCTCCCCATCCTCTTCCTTCTCTTCCTCCTCGACATCTAAGGGGGTTTCTTCTTGAAAGAGTGGAAGTGTCTAATTGAGGGAATTTAATTCCTTCTTCCATTTTGCACTAGTGCTGCTCATTTATTTACTCACTCAGCCTTCTAACAGAGATTTCTAGAAGCTTCACTTATTCGATGCCAGGCACTGTGCTTAATGTTGAGAACCCAGTGGTGAACCAAACTCATATTTTCAGGGAGGTGAGCGTGGCTGCTGTGGAGGGAGCAAGGCCAGAGGGGCGGGAGGTGAAGGCAGCATGACAGGCGAGCGGGGACACATGGCGGGGATGCATGGCGGTCAGGAGCTTTGATGGTATTCTGACACAGCGGGAGCTCTGAAGGTTGTTCAGGCAGGAAAGCATTGTGCAATCTGCGTGGCTTCCGTGTTTACCTTCTTTTGAAAGTGACTGCTTTGTCTGAAATCGCCTTTGGTTCCAAAAGACTGCGTCAATCATGAAGAATTTGCGCTTGAAGTTACTCAGTTATTCATGTGGGTCCCGCTGCGTGCCAGGCAGCGCGCTCAGCCCGGGGGCCATGAACTCCAGCCCACTGAGGCTGGGATCGCGGTCCGCTCGTTGGGCGGGTGGGCAGTGTGCGATGGTGGGCAGGCTGTGCTCTGAGAGATGGGCAGGCTGGCGCCCGTGGGCAGAGAACGGGTGGGCGGTGACAGTGAACTGCATCCCATGGGCCGCGTCAGGGATGCTGAAGGTCGGTGCAGCTGGGAGCCCACCGGACCTCTCTGTGTCCCTTGGACAGGGTGCATGACGGTTCTGCCAGAAGATGGGCAAGATGGAAAGATAGGGGCGGGTATGGGCAGTGTTGAGGTGGCGAAACCGAAGGGCTTTCTTGTCATCCGAGAGGTATGTGCTATACACTTACTGCACGCGAGGGCATTGCCGTGGCTGCTGGAACAAGCCTCCATCAAGTGTACAAGCAAACGAGACGAAACCGGGTCATGTGCTGGTGGGGTGTGGGGGTGACTAGCTGGCGGCTGGGGATGCTTCCTCGAGGAATGCCATCAGAGCAGAGGTCTCAAGGGTGAGAAGAAGTCCCCTTTGCCAAGATCTGGGGCATGAGTGCTCTAGGCGAAGGGAACAGCATGTGTGAAAGCCATGAGGTGGGAGGGAGCTCACTGGTTTGAGGAGCAGACAGCAGGCCAAGCAAAGTGAGGCACTGACCAGGTGATCTGCCCAGATCTCGGGGGGCCTTGAAAGCCATGAAAAGGAATTTAGATTTTATTCCAAGTGCAGTGGGAAACCCTAAAGGGCTTGTTTGTTTGTTTTAAGATTTATTTATTTGTTTGAGAGAGAGCAGTGGGAAAGGGCAGAGGGAAAGAGAAAATCTCAAGCAGACTTCCTGCTCAGCATGGAGCCAGACATGGAGCTTGATCCTAGGACCCTGAGATCATGACCTGAGCTGAAATCAAAAGCTGGGTGCTTAACCGGTTGAGCCATCCTGGCACCCCGGAAACCTGGTGCCGCAAAACCCAGAGACTGAAGTATTTTAAGTAGAAGAGTGATGTGGTCACAGGGATATTTTTGAAGAAGCAGTCAGGCTGCTGGATGGAGGTTGATGAAGGGGGTGAGGGAGAGAGTTGCAAATGGGAAAGTGGGAGGCCCAGGAGGAAGCCGTTGCAGTAGTCCAGGCAAGGGATAATGTGGGTTGAATCAGTATGTTGGCCATAGAGCCGGTGGAAACTGGAAGCATTTATGATTTGTTTTGGCCCTGGAGTCAAGATAAGCTGATGGATTGGATGTGGCAATAGAGTGAAGGGGACCCCTGGGCAGCTGTGGGGGGGCCATTTTCGAAGATGGGGAGACAAGGAGAGGAATAGGCTGGGGGAGGGGAGCCCTGCTTGGTTCGGATGGGAAAGGGCACCCAGGGAGGTGTCGGGGTGATGCCCACGTCCCTGACCCAGCCACTGTGTGGCTGGCGGTGCCATTTCCAGAACCAGCGAGCATGGGCCATGGAGCAGGTTTAGAGAGGAAGCTGGAGACTTCAGGTTTGCCGTCTGGAACCCTGGTGCCCGGGGGGCCCCCAAAGGACACTGCCTGGCACGGAGCCACTGTCTGGTTTGTGCTCCAGTCGTCGCCTGTGGGCACACGTCTGTATATGGTGGGGGTCTTTTCTTGTTCATGGTGGTTGGTCGGTTGGTGTTTTGGTCAGGCAGCAGGCAGTTAGCTGCCCTTAACCTTCAGCCTCTCTTCCCCAGATCTGTACCCTGCAAGCAGGGCCCCTAATGAAATGGTCTCTTTCCGATAGATTTTTCATCATAAGACAATTTTAACATAAAAGCCATGTTAATAAAAACCAAATGTTAACTCGGGCCTTCCAGTAAATCATAATAGATGAGATGCTGCACCGAAATGAATATCCCACTGTGGAAAGGGTTGACCAGTTGGAGGAAGGCACTCGTTGTGATTCAATTGGGCCACATAATGCATTCTGGTTCATATCTGTAATAGCAAATGCAGCCTTCTCTCCTTTGTCAAGTCTGCAGAGGCCTGGCTCAAGGGAGGGGGGTGAGTTCCACAGCTTTCGTGTTCTTAAAAGTTCCCCCACTCCACCCATCACCCTCTTGCCCCATCCATTTATCATTGTTTACCCAAGAGGAATCTCGGGCCTTTTGGGTTTTGTTTTGTTTTGCTGAGAAGTAACTGGAAGTTACAGATGAGAGGTATGGGAAGGGTTGGAAGGTAATAGGATAAAAGGAGGCTTTCGCCATGCAGAGAGCTGGCAAACCACCATTTTGGATCTCGACTGACACGTAATCAGAACTAGAAGTACATTGGAAATCGGCCCAACATCTGGTTAGCTTTCGAAATAGTTGGTCTATAGTTTTCCAGAGTTGGCCATGCTTGTGTGACTACAGCCAAGGAGACCTCGCAAGGTCAGAACAAAATACATTTTTTTTTGCCCATCATTCACCTGGTGACGTTGTGGCCTCTTTAGCCAGTGTGGCTGTCTACGTCTTTTTATGTAGCTTTGGTCTGGGTCTTTTCTACTACTCTTGGGTGGGGGCTCCTGCTAAGGAGGCCAAATCCAGAAGTCAAAACTTAGAAGGGAAACTTAGGAACTGGTTCCTGACATCAGGGAGCCGCACCCTTCCCTTCTATTTTGGATTTTTTTAATTCATTGGGAGTTCCACCCCCGCCTCCCCCCCACCCCCCGAACCCTGTGATTGCTGGGTGGAAGCAATGCAGAGGGAGACCCTTTCTGAGTCACTTGGACAGAGCAGGCTCTGACCCCAGCGGGAAGGCAGTGAGGAAGCATGTGGTCTGCTGGAAGTCGGAGCGTCCTAGTGCATCGTCCCAGGCCATGTGAAGTACATCTGGGTTTCTTTGGAATTTGTCTGTTGCTCAGCACTTAAGGGTTGAAGCAAATAAGACAATATGTTATCCACAGTGTTTATTTCAGTCAGAGGGAAATGGCTAGCAAAGAAACTCAATCAGGCTTGCAACAAAATCCTGCCTTTTGGTGCCTAAAAACCTGTGTGTGTGCGTGCACACGTGGGCCGTTTCCCTGGTCACATGCATATTCTTGTCATATCGTGACATCGACCTTGTTCATTAACAAGGCCACTAACTTGTTTGGACCCAGAAGAATGCCTCGAGCTTTTGAATGGCTGCACAGGCCTTGAAAGCCAAGGGCCGGAATGGGATCATTCAGAGTAACAGAGGGGGTTTTCGAGGCTGCAGTGGGAGAAAGAGAGTTGGGGGGGGCACTGAGGCATCTGGCCCAGGAGGAACTTTGGGGAAAGAACAGAGATGCTCAAAGCGTTTTTGTTTTTGTTTGTTTGTTTGTTTGTTTGTTTTAAAGATTTTATTTATTTATTTGAGAGCAAGACAGTGAGAGAGAGCATGAGCGAGGAGAAGGTCAGAGGGAGAAGCAGACTCCCCATGGAGCTGGGAGCCCGATGTGGGACTCGATCCCGGCACCCCGGGATCATGACCTGAGCTGAAGGCAGTCGTCCAACCAACTGAGCCACCCAGGCGTCCCTTGTTTTTGTTTTTTAAACAAAGTTTTTCCATGTGTTGTATGGAGTCTACCCTGTTCTCTGTCTCCCTAGTGGCCGGTGGTCAAATCCACTTCACGTAGAATGCGTTGCAATACCAAGTTGGTTTTGGGGAGAGAGATCACCTTGAGTGGTTGGGGGGCAATGGAGACCATTCCAGAGTAGGCATGAGCACAACCAGATCATGTCATCTCCTGCTGACTGCCCTCTGGGGATCTTGGCAGGTAAGCCTTGCCCGTCCCTTTCCCCCAACGTCTGCCTCATGGCTTCCTTCCAGAGCGCCCCATCCCCCACACTCCCTAAACTCTACCACACTCCTTGCAGGAGCGGCTTGGGCAGCTCGAGGCAAATTCTCACCCATCCTTAGACTCCTACCCGAGCAGCTCATCCCTGAGTCAGCCCCCAAACAGCAGAACACTTGGAAGTTAGCTGGGTCCTGTCCACCTTTGGAATCCTTCTAACTCTGCTGCCAACTTGCTCTGTGACCTTGCAGATGTGACTTAGCATCTCTGGGCCCTAATTTCTAACTAGAGGAGGAGGTTGCACTGGAATCCAGTTCTGTGAAGTTCTTCAAGGAAGTGTTTCTGTCCCTCGGGGTCCCCCTGTTCACAGAGAGTGGAGCCACTAGTCGAAGGTCAAGATAACCTTGGAGTGTTTTTCTTCCTGTTGAGAGATTTTGCCACAGATTTCCTCATTTTTGACAAAGTCTCTGGAAGCCAGGGCTGTCCTAGGAAAGGGACAAAATGTGGAAATTGAAGACGTGGTTCATGTCTCGGTGTGTCCCGGTCGTGCTGACCACCGCCGCATTCCTGAGGGAGCCAGCAGCTGGGCCCCTCCCACTGGCCTCATTGAGGGGGGATGAGAGATGGTCCTGCCGAGGAGCAGTCTTTCTACAGAACCTCCGACTCACAGCTCCCAAAGGGCCAGAAACGGGATGTGAGGCTGGTGTTGACATCTCTGGGAAAAGACACAGCCGCCAAAAAGATTCACTTGGGTGTTCTTCTTGCCATTTAATAAACCAGGATGCTTCAGAGCAGGACATGGAGCATCAAAATGGGATATAGAATCCACAAATTAAATTTTCGCTGCAATCAGATTTTTTGATGAAGCCACGCTGGAGAGGCACGTGCGAGAGCTCCCCAGCTTGAGCCCTCAGGCCGTCCCTCACCCGTGTCATCTCCTTGGCATGGCTCAGCCTTTGGTTCGGAGCTGGAAGGAATTCAATAAAGCAAGATATATTGTTATGGTTTATGACGTCAATGTGTGTGTGTGTAGGAGTCACTTAGGATCCAGACAGTAAGCCCTTCAATGCTCTCCTCCACTGTTTTGTCAAGGTTCTAAATGAATCGTCATCTAGTACTCAAGGGGCCGTATTTCAAGAGTTCCGAGAAGTGCCACCTTCCCCCCTTTGGTAGAATAACAGGAAAAGACGTGCTTTCAGCACAAACAATCCATTCAGCTCTCCAGCCTTGGATCAAGTGAAATGTTTGTTTCTGGGAGCGTATTTTTTCCAGAGCCACTTTAGAAGAGAGAGATAAGGGTTTGGGGGAACCCTCACCCCACACCCAGCCTGCCGAGGTAGCCTGCATAGGTCCTCCTGCTACCCCGGCCCCCAGGTTCCGCTTTAGGGGAGCCGACCCTGAGTTCCCAGTCACACGTGTGTGCGCTCCCGTTCTCTTCTGCCCGGCCGCCCCTCCCCCGTCTCGGCTTTTGTCTTCGAAAGGCCCTTCGCCTTTCCTGGCAGAAAAATGATTCCTTTGCTTCTTTAAGAGAGACCCGCACTATCGGCGTCTTTGTATTTGCTCCTTTCTGTTGCAGGATGTAGCCTGATGGCTTTTTGCCAGCGCTGCCCCTTCCCCAGTGTGGCACCTGCCCCTGCCCCTGTGTTCCTCGAGCGGCGGGCGCGGCTCCCCGAGTCGGCTGCCACGACCTTGAGGTGCAACTGTTGGGCATGACTGTAATTTCCTTCCCATCCGGTCTGTTCTTCTCAGTCTGCGCTCCCCCCACCGTGGAATGCGTCCAGTCCGGGGGGTGGGCCTCTGGTGGCATGCAGAGCTGGCCTGGGATAGCCGGGCAGCACACCGTGCCGAAGTTACTCCTTTGGCGTCCCTGTTCTGAGCCCCCCGATTGTGTCCAGGAACTTGTCACCATTTGGAGCTGGCACGTCTTCCCCACCTCTCAAGTACACACCAATCCTCCCATTGTCACAAAGATGGTCTCGGACCACGACGAGTAGTAGCCAGTGAGTCAAGTCTTTGGCTAAAACATCTTTTTCTTTAGTACAGTGTTGCAGCAGTGCTGAGTCCCCATTGACAAACAGTGACAGAAAATGCACGTTTCAGTATGTGGGTTTAAGTTCCGCTCGTGGGGAAGTCTGCCGTAAGCAGGGGTTCGGGCCGCGCCGGTCATGGAGGAGATGCCGGAGCCAGACCTCGGCTTTCGGGATGAGCAGCGTCCTTGATGAGGGGACTCCACTGACAGCCTGTCCCTTTCTGCATTCCAGGCATGGATCCTGAAAAACTCGAGCAAATCCAGCTCCCGGTGCCCGGTGCGGCAGAGAAGACCACCTACAACCATCTCCTGGCCGAGAGACTCATCAGGATCATGAACAACGCGGCCCAGCCAGGTGCCTGGGGCGTGGCTGCTCACGGGGCAGTGGAGGGAGAGGGACCAGGCCCCCGGACCATGCACCAGGAGTCCTAGCTTCTAGACCCAGCCTTTTGGGAATACAGGCTGGTCTCAGCCACTCCCTGGGCCGTGCCTACCCTGGGCCAACCCATACCGTCCTGTCCAGCCACGTCTTGACCTCAGGGTCTCCTCCTCTTTCCCTCGCCGTGGTGTATGTGCAGGACCCTGTCCTTCGTCTCCTTCCACACCTAGCCCTTCTTGGACCAGCGGCGCCAGTGCCCCCAGCCTTCCTCTCGTGGTGGCTGAGGCCACATCTGAGCATGAACTAGGCTGAGAGCGTGTGTGAGGGAAGGCTGGAAGGTTTGAATCAGGTGCTCTCGATAGTACAAGACATGCCCAGTGTCGAACACTTGTCAGCCCAGTTCTGAGGTTTGGGCAGAGGATCTACAGCCGGGACAAGGGCTAGAAACAGATGAAATGAGCCGGTACGGTGTTTCTTCATTGGGGACAACTTTGCCCCCCCGACCCTGGGGGGACAGTTGGCAACATCTGGAGACATTTTTGGTTGTCGCAGCTTGAGGAGGGGGTGCTCCTGGCATCTCGGGACCAGGGATGCCACTGAACATCCTTAGCGCACAGGACGGCCTCCGGTGACAGAGGATCACCTGACCCAAACGTCAGCTATGCTGAGCTTGAAAGACCCTGACGGCAAGGCCAGTTCTTTGTAGAGGCAGCAAGAGAGGCCATCATGGTGTGAGCGAGAGTATAGAAAGGGGCCGGATGGAGACGTGGCCTAGTTGAGAAAGAACCACTGAGTTGTACAGTAGGAACCGTGTGGGGTTGGGCTCAGGTCAGTCTCAGGAGAAGGGCAGGGGTGGCAGTTTTGGTTGCAGGCCACGATTTCAGAAGTCACAAGGAGTGGGCTTCGCCAGGCAGCCGGAAGCCCAGTGGGACTTTGGGGGGAGAGTACAGAGGCTTGGGGAACAGGCTCCATGGACAATGTTTATTGAGTGCCTCCTGCCTGCCAGCCACTGTGGGCAAATGACCAGGGTACGGGGAGGTGCAGGACAGTTGTGGCTCCTGCCTTCCAGGAGTTGCAGCTGGGGGTGTGTGAAGTCCCAGGGGTCTGGGACTCCATGTGGAGATAGACTCCAGAGCTCACGGGGGCCAGGGCCAGAGCTCACACGGGCCAGGGCCAGAGCTCACACTGTGGGACTCACAGACATATGGGTGGTTCTAGAAGCCACAGCAGAGAAGAGAGGACTTCTGGGACCAAACTCTGGGCCACTGCAAGTGTCTTCAGGTGGCATGGAAGGGGGAGCCAGCGCAGGAGACTGAGCCAGGTCCCACATGGAGGAAGAAAGGGCAGCAAGAGAGACAGGTGTGCTCAGAACCAAGGGCACCTGGTGGGGTCAGTTTTCTACTGAGAGGTCTAGCGCAGGGAGCAGAGCTTATCCCTGAGGATGGTGGCTGAGGGCTATTTGAGGACGTGTGGCCCAGTGGTGAGGAAAGGCACTGCGTGGCCTGAATGTTAGAGAGGAGCCTCCAGTGTGGGGAGGGACAGCCAGCCCCTTGAGGGGGCTAGTGGGAGATGTCAGCACCTGGCAGGAGCTTGCAAAGGAAGGAAGGTCTTGTTGGAAGATCACACTCCCCTTCCCTGGAGGCAGCAGCAGGGGGCTCATGGCTGGGCCAGTGGGGTTCTGCGGAGGGGCAAGCAGGAGTGAGATTGTGCCCCAGAGAGCTGCAGGTGGGAGGCGGGTAGGTGCAGCACAGAAGCATTGTTCATGCTGGGCGGAGGGGGCTTAGCTCCGTGGCTGAGACCAAGCAGCCTTTCCCTGCAAGTGATCCCCTTTCTCCTGCTCCCCACCTGACACACTAATAAGCAGGGAAGGGTGGGGAGGGAGGCGTGCGGTGGTACATCTGCCTTGAGTGTTTCCCTGTAGCCCATCCTGATCGCTGGGGTTTCCAGGACCTCAGGAGTGTGGCCTGGAGATGTCTTCCTCTTCCACATTGAGACATCTCCCCAGCGGTGCACTCGAAGACCCAGGGAGGAGTTTGCCTAAGAGCAGGTTGCCCACCTGTCAGGCAGCCCCAGATGCTTCTAGGAGCAATGCCTAATGTGGGTCTTGGCATTCAGAGCCCCTGAATGCCATTCACCACCCAGGGTGAGACTTTGGACACGTCACTTCCCCTGCCCGAACTTTAGCCTTTAGAGCACCCATTGTAGTGGGTTTTCTCGGAGACTCCTGGAGGGAGGGTCTTCGACGTGCCCAGCACCGTGCCCAGCTCACAGTAGCACGGCAGGTGGGTTAGTCAGAGCGTGGTTGCCGGCGACAGAAACCCGACGCAGACGGGCTGAAACAATGCAACCAAACTTCCGACTTGTGCAACTTGGGAGTCTGTTGGAGCCTGGCTTCAGGCACAGCTGGACTCAGAAGCTGGAACAATGCTTTTGGGACTATTTTTGGGCTGTCCCGCTTTGTGTGTCGGCAGGATGATGGCCAGCAGCAGCCCCAGCCATCCCTTTCCCTACTGGGGTGCGGGCCTCACCGCAGGAGGCAGATTCTGGGTGGTCCGGTGGGAAGGGTGGGCTTGGATGAAAGGTGGGAAACGCAGGCAAGGGTGCAGAGGTGGCTTATGCGGGTTAACGGGCTGGTGGCCCTGAGGCCCGCTCACGGCCCCGGCACTATTCTTGTCCTGCCCTCAGCCCAGCAGAAGGAGAGTTGCTTTTGCTCAGGGGTCCTGGAGCCTTGTGGAATTGAGCCTTCTTGGTTCTGACTGGCCCCTTTGTCTGTCTCCTCCCCAGTCACTGTGACCGGAGGAATAGAGCACGCTGACCAGCCTGGGTGATGGGCCCCTCCTTGGGGCAGAGCAAAGGGACCGGCTCCACCCAAAGTGGGGTCGGTGAGTCTCCAAAGGAAAGAGGGATGCTTGTTCCTGAAAAGGGGGGGAACCCGGCCAAGGAACGCCACCGCAGATGGCCACTTTCCCAGCCTTCAGGAATAATTAGTAATCCTCCTCTTCCTGCCTCCCCTCCCCTGATAAAGGGAGTGCAGGGAAATATTCGGGGTGGGCGGTATGGATGGAAGATTCTATTGTAATTGGGAAGGGGTTGGCGTGTGAGTTCCCTCTGTGTCCCCGCTGGATGTCGAGGGGCCATCAGCTGACCTCTTAAGCTCAAAGTGGGCAAAGCAAGACACTGTTTCACGGCTTCCCATCAGGCTGTGCGAGGCTGACCCTGCCTTCCCCCTGTAGATGGGAAGATCCGATTGGCGACTCTGGAGCTGAGCTGCCTGCTCTTAAAGCAGCAAGTGGTGACCAGCACGGGCTGCATCATAAAGGACGTGCACCTGGCCTGCCTAGAGGTGAGGGCCCCGTCCTTTTGCCCAGGTTCCGCGTGCGGCCGTGGGAAGGAACATGCTAGATCTAGATGGGAGCCTCGGTCCTGGGGTCTGCAGCAACCCAGTCATTCCAGTGGAGCAACCCTTCCTCGGAGACTGGCTTAAGGAGCCCTCTTCACTATGGAATTTCTGTAATTTCTGTGACAATTAGTGGCCCTGTATTTGTTAAGCAGAATTTTATTATTTTTCTTTGTGCATTAGAAAAATCTTATACATATCCGAACACGTGCATGCTTTTTACGTATTAATGGTTTACTGTGCAAATATCTACACTCATTTTTAGTTTTTATTGTCTTCCCTCTTATTTTTCAGGTTTATTTGAGAGGGATTTATATATTATATTTATATATTTATATCTCGTGTTTATTTAGCGAGTACAAAGGTAGAAAGGAACAGCTATCGTGGACACTTTGGTGTGTCTTTCCAGATACGCACGCACTGACGCATTGTAAGAGTCACCATGGCCCCTAGTTTACAACCCACTTCCCCCACCTAACTGGATCTTAATAACTTTTCATGTCACCCCCCAGGGTCTCCTCTCCTTTGCCCATTTTTATTTTGAGCCCCTCCTCCTTCCCTCCCTCCCTCCCTCTGTGTTACAAACCACTTTATAGATTGAAGGATATGAGCCCCACCCCCCCATCTGCTTGACATGCACTCAGATTCTGGAATTGGTGACTTACCCAACTCAGTGGCCTCCCTCATGCCTTCCCTCTCTCAACAGGGTGCCCGAGAAGAAAGCGTTCACCTAGTTCGGCATTTTTATAAGGTAAGTGGCCAAGGTGCAGGGGAGGGCAGCTTGGTGTGTGTCCCAGACACAGGATTGTCGTATCTAGGCGTGCGCACATACCGATCACAAGTTTGTGGTGCCTTCTTGTACCCATGCACACTGAGTGGGCACACGCCGGGTCCGACCCCCGAGCAGCAGGCCCTGCACTCTTCGGCCTGTGCTTGTCTTTGCAGAACCCGTTCTGAGCACTCACCCCTAGTCTGTGGTAGTTTGCTTACCCAATGATACGTGAAATCGGTTATTGATGAGTCTATACTTAAATTGCAAATTACATGCATGCACGGGGGTAAATTACTTATGTAAATCGATATGTTCTGAGGTATCCGTGTTTTTCATATAAAATAACTTTTGAGTTACTCACGCATCGTGAATTCTACGCGTGTGTGTCGCTTACAGACACTTATGCCAGGACGCCTCATACAGGCTTCTAAATCTTCATGACTCTGAGTCACCGAGGAATTTGCCGATGTCCTCTTCAGATTCCAGATGGTTAGTTTTGAAACCTCTGGCTGTGATGGTTTTGTTTTGCTCTATACCTGAAGCGTGATATACTCTTAGGGAAGCGCATCATCTGTCAGCAGGAGATGGGTTAATCCACATTCGCCTGGGCCCCGTGGCTCCCTGAGATTTTGACTCTGTGTCTGGTCTCTCCAGGTCCAGTTAGCCGGGGTTTCCCCTTGTCATTTTGCTGACGCCGAGAACCTCCCTGGAGGCGGACGGGCGTTGGCGCTGCCATCTTGTTATCATCCAGCCCCTTTCATTATCTCTACAAACTGCCATGAATCATAGGCACAGATGCACCAGACCCTTCTTTTTTGCAGGAAGCTTTTTAAGCTGCTATTATTGTCAGTGTTCGTGGGGAGAAAATGAGGTCTTATAACCTGGAAATCCACCTCGCCAGCCGCAGATGACCCCATGCACCTGCCATGTGGTGGCCACGCCCAGATGAGGGGGGACCACTGTGGGACCCCACACATGGGGGAAGAGATCCTTGGCTCCCGTTAGCATCCTGAGGGGCTTGGCCTCTGAGCGAGAATACAAGACCTCAGCAAAGCCCAGAAGACAGCGGGAGAGCCTCACGGCTGCATTAGTCATCCTTCAGTCTCTTTCCAGGATAACCGCTCTTAGTTTGTTCACTCTACCCCCAGAAAGACAGAGATACATAGGTAGGCATTTTCCCGGGGGATTTATCTTTAGCCTAAGGAGAGCTGTATTTGAATTGTAGCTCCCTTCCCCCTACCCAGGTTTTTCTTTTGTCCTATAAGGGTTATACCCGAAGTAGAATATCTCAGAAGCTTTTGCATCTTCTCAGCGCTGCAATCTCTGTGGTTCTTACATGGTTCTTATTGCCATGCAAGAATATTGAAGTTTATCTGTAGTTCTGACAATTGGAAAAAATATATAAAGGATTGCTCCTTTTCCCATCCTGACCGTGTGCATGTGTATGTGAGAGAGAGAGAGAGAGAGAGAATGAGATTCAGGACTCAGGAGAGAGGACAGTTTGAATAGCCATGGTGCCTTCAACTGCATCTCCACTCCCTCCCCTTCCTGGGCTGTGCTCCATCCAGGGGTGACCATAGTGACCACGAGTGCTAGCATTTACCAGCCGCGACCGAGTGGCAGGCTCTGTGGCCAGCACTTTACTCGGGCTAACCCTCACATCCTCGCAGTGACCCGCATAGATGTGGGCTGTCATTCCAGTCTTACAGCGAACCAGAGGGAGACTCTGAGAGGAAGAGCTGTGACTGGGCCCCTGGTTTGCAAGTCTCCGAGTCAGAGTCTTACCCTCTGCAGCCCTGCGGAGCCGTGGGGCCTCACGGGTGTGCCTCAGAAACGACCAGGATGAGCTGTGTACTTGTAGTGTTAAGTATGCTTCGTTACATGCTGCCTTTCTGAGATGGGAGCCCCACGGATCTAACGTGGCCCCTGAACCAGGCTTCTCATTTCTCCACCCGTTCTCAACACGCAGATGATGGAGAAACACTCGTAATTTCACCCACTTTTGTAGTTTCATTACGTATGGTGTTCTTTTTGTTGTTTTAATTCGCTGCCTTGACAGAAGGAATCTAACCCTACATGCTTGAAAAAGAAAAGAGAGAAATGTTGAGAGGTGCCATATGATATTTGGGCTTTCGTTTGAGCGTGTGTTCATGTTCGTGTGTGTGTCGTCCTTCTGGCGATTCACGAGAACTCACTAATGAGAAGCAGATGGTCCCAACAGCCATGAGCTAGAGTTTGTAATACTTTGGTGTTTATGGAAAGAAATATGCATCATCTCTCTCCCTTCCTCTCTTTTTAGGGAGAAGAAATTTTCTTGGACATGTTTGAAGATGAGTACAGGAGCATGACAGTAAGTGAGGGACTGGGACGCAGGTGGGGGCCCACGCGCTCGTCCTGTGGAACTGGGAGAACACTGTCTAACTGGGACCTTTCTGGCCGAGATTGGTGGGGAGGTGAATCAGAAGCGGTGCCTTTTGATCCCCACCACTGGTGAAATTTCACATGGTCCCCCACTCCCCCTCTGTGGGCTGTGCCAGAGATGGGTCGGGAAGATTCCCTTTGATACGAATCAGGAGTGTAGAGCACATTGGATGTGTTCATTCTTTTACTGCTCCTGTCGCCCCGATCAGGAGGCAAGAATCAGAGAGGTTGAGTGAGGCCCCACATCTGCCCAGCCAGTGAGGTGCAGAGTCAGGATTCCAAAGCCCAGCAGTTCGCCTCCAGTGCCCTTTGCTGTGCCTCCAGAATGTTCTAGCGTGTTGCTTGTCCTTGAGTCCACGGCACCAGCTCAGCGTCAGCCCTATCTCCTCCATCCATCAGGCACAGTCATGGGAAAGGATCAGTTCCGAAGGTGACAGCTTTCTCCGTTTTGTTCATTTCCGTGCATCTCTGTCATCTGACCCTTAGTTTGCACTCAGTAAATAGAGGATAAATGTCCTTCTCATGGACATTGCTCATCAAAGAGGGGAGTGATTCAAGAAGTTTGCAGTAAACCCAAGTGTCACGAAGACAAAAGCACTTGCTCTAAGTGGCTCCCGGCTCCCAAGCTCATCTCGCCGGGTGTGGACTGCTGGGCCCTTACCACGTCCTCGCCCTCGGCACTTCCGAGGCCTCTGCAGAGCCTGTTCCAGGGAAGACGTCAGTTGGCATAGGTCATCTCCAGAAATATCGCAGTAGTGCCGGAGGCCTGCTCTGGTGGTGTACGGGCCGCTCAGGCGTGCCTCCCACCTGGAGATGGCCACTGCTCCCCATTATTCCCCCAGCCCCTAGGAGAGTGTGTCCGTCTTCTACTCTTTGGACCGGTAGCTAGAGGGGAGTGGATTCGGGGATTAACTGCTGTGGTGCTTGTCCCTGGGGCGTCGTGTTCTGCAGCGCTGTTCTCCATAGTTCGGTTTCCTGTTGGAAACATAAGGCTCGTGTGTCACTTGACGGTGTGGAAAAGCTCAGGCTCCTAAACCCCTGCTCAGTTTCTGCCTTTTTTTCGAATGGATCTATTTGAGAGCGAGAGAGTGTACACTCGGTGTGCAAGCAGCGGGAGGGGCAAAGGGAGAGGGAGAGAGTCTCAAGCCGACTCTGACCCAGGGCTGGATCCCACAACCGTAAGATCACAATCTGAGCCCAAACCAAGAAAGAGTCTGACACTTAACTGACTGAGCCACCCAGGCGCCCCTCTGCTGTTGTTACTTACTAACTGCGTAACCTTCCGTGGGTTGCTTACGTTCTCGGCGTTCATTTTTCCGGGCTGTGAGATGGGTCCCGCACCACGCGCCTGGGCTCAAGTGCCTAGGAGATGCCCCCTGGAGAGAGTGCACACCACTCATATCGGCTTCCTCTCCCTCCCGCCATAGGCGGCTTCCAGGTTGTGGGGGGGCTGCTAGGGAGCGGCGGGCAGGCTGGAAGGCACTGCCGGAAGGTGATGCCAGGGGTGGCCCCCAAGGCAGCTCAGGGCTCCACCACCCAGACCTAAGATAAAGGGATTTGGGATAGGGGACCCGAGGCCTTGCCGGAGATCTGCTTACAGAGGCCAAAAGAAAAAGGCAGGCAGTGTGCACTAAGTGTCTCCTTGGCTCCCTAGCCCAGACGGCTGGGCCCTCATCACAGCTGTCCTGGGTAGTCAGTCAGCTGTATGTTCCAGAAGGGGCAGAGGGTGTGATAACAATTGAAGCCCACTTTCTGAAAAACAAAACAAAAAACAAAACTCAAAAAGACACACAAAAAAGCATGGAATGCTTAAAGGAGTAAAGTTCTATAGGAAATTTACCTTGGGAAATGTCATTCCTTTATGATGTCAGGGAAATGAGGTGTCCATGTCCCAAAACTCGTGGATATTCACTCTCTGTATTGAGGCAGCAGAGTTCCAGAAGGGGAGATGTTGCTACCAAATATCACAGTAATCAGAGAAGGCTTCCTGGAGGTGGTGTGGAAGCAGGCAGACAGTTCTGTTCCCATGTGGCCCAGAGGCTGTGGGCCCACACCCTTCCTCTGAGCTCACTGTCCCCCTCGGTAATAAGGAACAGCATCAGCAAGCAGCGCTGTCCAGTAGGAGGTGAGCCCTGCTGGCACCTGGCACTTAGTAGATGCTCAGTAAGTGGCTTCTTTGTGTGATCTCGGGTAAAGACGGCAAGGCAGGGAAGGGGGACGGTGGTCATGTGGCAGGAGTCGGGTATGGAGCAGGGCAGACCTGGGTCTGCGTCTTAGTTCTGCCGCCCACCAGCTGAGTCTGTGTTTTCCCATGAGCAGATAGGGAAACATCCCTTGTGGAGTCCTTGGGTGGATTAAGTACGATCATGCAGGCAAAGCCTGCAGTTCGCTGCCTGCCCGCAGTCCGTAGTCCACGATAACTGGGGGCTGCCATCACTACGTCTGCTTTCGTCATCCTTGACAGCACAAAGAGAGGGAGGCGGGTTGCGGTCAGGGCTCCGCTCCTGGCCGGGTGTGGGGGAATGAGCCGGTGGGAGACCACAGCTTTTCACAGCGCCAAGACAGCTTCTCAGGAATGTCTGAGCTGCCACTCAAGGGAAGGAAAAAATCCGTGTCTTGGGAAACAAAGGCTTATGTCTCACGCTCTGGGCTGCCTTGCGACCTCACGCCAGCCTTCTTGTGGGCTCACTTTACTCACTTGCCATGCGCGGGTGCAGGCGTGGGGCCTGGGTGACCTGCCCTGTCCTCTTCCTCCCTTTGGTGAAGTTTCCCTTGATGTCTCTCCTCTAGATGAAGCCCATGAACGTGGAGTATCTCATGATGGACGCCTCCATCCTCCTGCCCCCCACGGGCACGCCACTGACTGGCATCGACTTTGTGAAGCGGCTGCCGTGTGGCGACGTGGAGAAGACCCGGCGGGTGAGTAAGCGCAGGCGGGACCCACCTCTCCTGGGCTGCCATCTGACCAAGTCAAGAGCCTGTCTTTCAACCCACTTTGGGCCAGGGGCGGACAACACCACCCCGAACCGGCGTCCTGCCACTGGGAGGAACTTCCCAAGGCGAGCTGCCCTTGGCCGAAGCAGGATTGAGATTCCCCTGTGTGAGGGCCAGGCAGGCTGCCTTGGCTGGTGCAGAGCAGGGCCCCAGCCCCCAACTCTGGGGGCCCGCCTCTGAGCCTGGAACAGGCAAGGGCAGGGGAGGCCTTGGTGTGAAATTCCCTCCCAGAGGGGCTCGGGACCCACGGAGACAGCGCCACAGCACCATGGTAAGGTATCTGAGGGATCTGGAGGCGAGGCACAGGCCCATGAGACCGTGACTCTCGCCAGCCCGCTCCCGTGTGTGCAAAGCAGAGGAGTTCTCAGAACTCTGCGGGAGTGCACGTCCCTTATCAGCGCCATTTTTCTGAAGCTGGCCGTTCACGGTATTTTATCTCTGGCATAAGATCAGTTTCTTTCTTAGAAAGCACCATCACCTCTTCCTAGAAAATCATTCCCTGGAGACATGAATGGATGCATTAGATGAGTTCCTTGCCCTCTGCTGCTCAGCTAATCCCCATCTGACCAGAGCGGCCGAGGTGTTAATTTGGGGATGTTGAGAAGCAGGAGGGACCTGCTGGATTGGCCTCTAACAGGAGGATTCCGTGGTCTTCCTCCACCTGGGTGGTGATTTTGCCTCGGAGGCCTGGGCAGGAGGAGACTGCAGAGGAAAGCCGACCTGTGTGTTTTAGTCACTGAACATTCCCTGCTGTCTGACCAAAGCCACAGACCTCATGGCAGGACCCACCCCGTCTGAGTCAGTGGCACCCTCCTTCCTCAGGCTCCCAGGCAGCCCTGCAGGCCCCGTGGCCGAGCCCACGAGCGTGTTTGTGGGTAGCACTGTTTGCACTGGACATCACGGCGTCAGCCAGCACCCTAGGACCGGTTCTGACAAACGCAGGTTATGTTGGCAACTTGTTCACAGGCGGGTGTGCTCACCCTTTGGTTGGCCTAGGAGGTGTTCCCTGGCGAGGCTAGCACAAAGGTTCTGTCCCCGAGGCCCACCTTGTCCCCTGAGCCAGAGGTCCGGGAGGCTGTGGATGGTGAGAGCTGCTGTTCTGGGTTGCACTCTGCCTTCTTTTATGGTCCCCGGGGCCCCAGTTGCTCAACACTTAGATGAGCTCGTGTTTGATATCACGTGTGTCGTTCATACCAGTTCTTTGTCTGACCCTCCTCATGGAATTCTACCACCGTCCTAGGAAGTTGGCATCATAGGAACCCATCTTGCAGAGGAAGAAACTGAGGCATGATGAGATCAAGTGATTTGCTCACGGTCCCCCAGCTAATAAGTAGCAGAGCCCGGACTCCGTGCAGGCAGCGTGGCCTCCAGAGCCCACACTCTTAGCCGCTCTGACCTGCTTCTTCCCACTGCTCCCTTCATTGTATTTATTAGCCCTACTTGGTGCTGGACACCAGGGACATAACATACACTGCCTCAGTCCTCAAGGAGTCCGTGTGCAGGGCAAGGGAGGGAGGGGAGTGTTGCCAGTCTGTGTGGCTGAGGCTGTTGCTAAAGGAACATGAGGTCAAGCCCCTCATCCTCCCTGGGGAGGGAGGCAGAACGGGCAGCAGAGGGATCGGTTGGGCAGCAGGGGAGGCAAAGGTCCAGACGGATGTGGCTCATTCTGGCACCCCTAGGGAGGGGACATGGTTGGAGCCCAGAGTGAGGGAGGCTTTTTGAGAAGTGATGAGGCTGGAGGGGGCCCGTCTCCGGGGCCTTAGAGCCCATGGAGGACCTTGGTCTTGTTAGCTGATCCCGACATCAGGTCCTGCTGGCTTGGGGTAGACAGTCCTGATCCACAGGAGAGGATGAGAAAAATTCAAGGCTAAGGCATATGGCAGAGGGAGGGTCGCTTGGGCTCCGGGACTCCTTTTCCCATCTCAAAGCAGCACGTACCTGCCTTGCCAGAGTCACTGTGGAGACTCAGTGAAAGGCAGGGCACAGAAAGCCAGTAGTAGCTCTCGAGGGTAGGGGTTCCCTTCGTCCCTTTGCCCCTGACATCTCACTTGGTTGTAAGTTCCCAGGGCTGTGCCGCCCACCTCTCTACCTGAAACACAGACCGAGAGCCCTTGGGAATGCCTGGACTTCCCTGGGGTCTCTTGTTCAGCCTTTGTTTGTCCGACGAGTTTATACAATCAACCCTCAAGTCTCAGGGTCCCTGGGTTTAGAGCCGGGGAGAAGGTGGCAGGATTTATAAAACGGCCCTGACCATCTCAAGGTGAAGCCATCTACCTGAGAGAAGCTTCCCTTTGCTTCTGAAGGAAGATTTCGGCCACTCACCTCAGTCCAGTTCCTGTTCCGAGGCAGCTGTCTAGAATCATCCAGAAGCTTAGCTCCTGTGTCCCTTTCAGACACAGGACACAGCAGTGTGCTTTGAATTTGAGCTAAAGGAAGTGTATGGTTTAGCAGGCAATTGAGGGCTTATGTGGTTTGTTTCAAGTTCTTTGCTTTCATCCAAAGAACATTCCATTTCATCTTTTTGGATTCAAAGGTTTTCTTTTTCTTTTTTTTCCCCCCACCAAGCAGACTTTTTTAACTTTCAGGAGGCTGACACTTTTCAGAAATCCCACCTTTTATTTCCTTTAAGGGCTTATTAAAGAAGTTCAAACACCCCTTACTAATGCATCATTCCTAACTTGTAAAATAGTCCTCCATTCAATCACCAGAGAGCCCCTGGATGCCTACTGGATGCCAGATGCTGGGCCTGAGGGTGCAGAAATGAACAGGGCCGAGGGGTCAGTGAGTGCAGAGTCCCTGAGATGCAGAAGAATGTAGCAAGTTCAAGGAGCAGGGTGACAAGTGAGTGGAGGGGACAGGAGAGGAGGATGGTCAGGCTTTGCAGGCCACAGGGAGGCAACTGACACCAAAAGTCATGACATCCCTCTCGCATTTTGCAATTTATTCTCTTCCTTCTTTTATTTGATGTATTTGTTGAGTGACTTCCTAGGAGCCAGGCACTGTGCAGAATGCAAGAATAGACTGTGAACAAATAATATAAAATAAAATAAGGCCACTGAGCCATGCCAGCTGCTAAGGGGAGTTCACATTGAAACGAAGGTCATGGGAACTGCTGGGATCTGATGAGAACATGGAAGCAGAAATGGGGATGTGGCTCGACCTATCCCAGGGGCAGCTGAGAGAAGCAGTTAAGAAAGAGCCCAGGCTGGTGGGACCAGCCAAGGTTCAGTGCCAGCTCTAGCTATGTGCCTTGGAGCAAGTTGCTTACCTTCCCTGAGCCTCAGGTCCTCATGTGTCTAGTCTCTTAGCTCCTGCCCAAAGTAGACAAGAAAGAGGGCTGTAAGGTGCCCAGCAGGCAGGAAGAGCTCAGGAAACGTTGGTTAAACAGGGGTAGAGTGGTCTAATATCCCAGGAGGGAAAGAAAGAGAGTTTTTAGCCATCTACTGAAGTTCCAGGGTAGAGAAGAGTTAGCGAGAGGAATTTCTGGTGAATCTCAAAATCTGAATGTAAGCCACCGGCCATCTTTCTGTGGTAATCTTGGAAGCCATTCTGAAATAGAGACACGTGAAGCTTTATCTGTCCCTGACTTCTGTTCCTTGTTCTCATGTAAAACCACCAACAGTTTTGGTGTTGATCGCTCTTGCCCGCGAGGAAATAGGATCTTTTTCTTTATTCTTTGGCTGTGTGTTTCACATTAAAGAACATCTCGTAGGGTTTCGAAAGTAGAAGGAAAGAATTTCCCGTGATTTCATCACCCTAAACAAACAAGGCCTCGTCGCTTTTCGGGTCTCCTCCCTGTCTTTGCTCAATCACGCCTTCTCATGGTGGCAGGAAGAGTGTGTTGTGGTCTTCCTTCCAGCCTTTCCTTTCCTCTCTCCCTTGTACAGCGAGAAGCTTTCCATGCTGGGACGCAGTTTTAATTCAAGTCACATTTCTTACTGTAAGAAAGTTTATCTGGCGACTTCTGCCGTGACTTGCTCAGGCATTTTCCTGCTGCTAGACATTCTGGTGCCCTCAGTGTTCGTTATTTTCAACTAAACTGTCCTGAGCAGGCTTCACAAATACAGGGTTTCTTTCTTTTGGCTTAATTCTTTCGGAAAAGTTCCCAGAAGTAGAGTTTCTGGTTCGGGGGCACGAACATTTTCTGTGTGACGCTCTCCATATTGCCAAAGGGGTTTTCACAGCAGGCTGGGCCCAGGTGACCCTGCTTCGGCACCCACTTAGGAGTGACTGGTTTCTCATAGCCACTTTCGTGGCCTGGTGGGCTCCTCATCCAGGTGACAGCCGCCCGAACTCCGTGGCTTGCAAATGGGACTGAGTGCTCAATCCAGGGCTGCCCCAGGGTTCTGTGGGCGCACCTCCGGGGAGGCCCTGAGATCAGGGCCGGTGGGTACCCCATTCCCAGAACTCAAGCCCGGGTGCAGGGAATTCACGTGATTTACTCGCATGGTCTGTCTGACCCTGAGGCCATCCCCCCCACCTAGGGGGCTCCTTCCCCACCATGCAGCTGCAGGACTTGCTCCCAGGTACCTTGGAGCACAGGGGATGAGCCTTTTGATTATATCCGAGCACGCTCAGCTGTCACCCCTTTCCAAAACTAATGTGCGCATCCAGAGTCCATCTTCCTGGCATTGTGGGGAAGCATCAGAAAGAGCAATAATTCCTTCTTCCATTTTAATACTTTTTAAAGTGCATGTTTATTTGGCAGAGTAAAGAGCAGCGCTCAATAAAAGCCTGGGTCCCAAGCCTTAAATCTTTTGAAGGCAAAGGCATATGGCTGGAAGAACAGACTTTGGAGTCTGGTTATTAGCTGAGTCACCGTGGGCAGGCTGCCTTACATCCCCAGGTTTTGGTTTCCAGTCTGTAAAATGGGAACCACAGAGGATCATTAAAACGCGTTAGGGAGATGACATGGTCCAGCCCTGCCAATCCCTGGCAGGCCTTGGGTAGGCAGGGATGGGGTGCTTATGGTTTAGGGGGCTGTGCGATGGATTTGAGGACCATCATCCTGGTGTTTTATCTCTCTTTTGTGAATTCTCAAAGTTGTGGGGCTGGTCAGTGTCTTCCATATTCTTCAGATTTTTATTGTTGTATTATTATTATTATTATTATTATTTTGTATTTCTATAGATATCTTCCATGTGTTGCTTCCAGAACAAAAGCTATGTTTTACCAAAAAGGTCTAAATTAGGAGCCAAATTCTGAACTCCTTTTCTTTTTCTTTTTCTTTTTTTTTTAAGATTTTTAAAATTTATTCAACAGAGAGTAGGCAGAGAGAGAGGGGGAAGCAGGCTCCCTGCTGAGCAAAGAGCCCAATGTGGGGCTCCATCCCAGGACCCTGAGACCATGACCTGAGCCGAAGGCAGAGGCTTAACCCACTGAGCCACCCAGGCACCCCCGAACTCCTTTCCTAGTGGAGGTTTCTGGTTCTCAGAGTGATGGTCTGCTGAAAGCCACATGTGTTTCTCTTTTCTCACCCCCCAGCAAGGGTCCTGCTTGATTTCCTTGCCTTCAGAACCTTTGAGAGGAATGGATTTTTGACACTGAAATGAAGTATTCCCTCTGCTTGGACCTGACCGATGGGCCTTTCTCCTCGCATCCAAGGCCATGACTTCTTCCTTGAGAGCTCAGATGGCCATATAGTTCAAGCGGCCCCCCACATCTCGGGCTTTCTGCAGTCAGGCTGGTGCAGGCATGGGGGTGTCCTTGTGTGCTTAGTTAAGGGGCACGTGCATCAGATACCGCTGCTTCCAAGCCCAGCTAAGGCAGCCCCAGCCACGTGGACTTGGATGGCTCTGCCCCTCCTGGCTCTGTTTCTTACCACGTAGCAGTTCCCTCTTGCAGTAAGGTGCTCCCAGTGCCTGGCACACTCTGGGTGCATAATAATCAGAAGCTGTTTCGATTTTTTAAAAAATGAAACGGCACTTCTTTTTCTTTTGATTGTTGCAGATGTCTTAGGAAGGCTGTACTGTAAAAAACTAAGGACAATTAGATCAGTGCTAATCCCCCCACCCCTCCGCCCCCCACATCATTATACTACAAAGGCTTATCTTTCCCTAGTGCTTCTGGTGGACTGAGAGGAACACGTGGCCTCAGGATACATCTAGGAGGTAGAATTCGTGTTCTTCCAGTTTTCTCCATTAGGAGAGGGAGGCATTGGCTCAGGTCTCCTGCCAGTTCCAGGCCAAGACTGGATTCGGGTTTAAATTTCCTGGTGGGCATCCTTGTTGCCTGGGTCAGCAGGAGCCTGTGCAAGCCCTGTCCCCCGCTTTGTTTTGGGAGGCACCTTGTCCTAGGAAGGGCAGCCTCCCCTCTCCGTGTGCCAGGCCTGTAGCCTCGGAACTATAAACAGGAAGACCAGAAGTGGGCTGGAAGTCATCGTTGTGTGGCTCACCAGTGGCGACAGTGGTTTGTCCCCATGCCCTCCCCCATGCCCAGCTAGCGGGTGGCTGGAGGAAAGGATGGTTGCCCACATACCGGGGGCTCCCCACTTCCCCCCGGCATTTTCTCAGAGTCTCCTAGCAGCCCTGCGGGGCGGGGACTGCCGCCCCCATTTCACAGATGTGGAAATCGAAGCTCACGGAGGTCAGGGGCCTTGCCCAGCAAGTCCAACACAGAGCTCACATGGCCGACTCCTGGGCTGCTTCCCTCAGGCGCATGCCGAAGCTAGGCCCATCAGCTGTGTGGCAGGGCAAGTGGCATGGAGGTGGCCTCTCTGATGGGCTATATCTCCGCTTCCCGGCCTGTCGTTGGTGGGTAACTCAGGTCCAGTCTAGGACCTGGGGTGGGATGCTCTCAGGGCATGCTGGGTCCGGGGTAAAAGCTGCTTTCTACACCAACTTCTTTGGGTCTGGGCCTGGGAATTCTGCTTTTTTCCTGCTCTCTGGGAATGCCTAATGGCCATACTGGATGCCACCCAGGCATCTCTTCCACGGGCCGGGAATCCCCGTGCTGACGGAGCAGACTCTGCCTCCAGAGAGCTGGCTGGGGAAGTCTGAGGGGCACTTGGAGCACTGAAGTCACGGCACACCGGCCAGGCGCCAGGGCTGCTGTCCCATCCACAGCCTAACCACTGTGGTAAGGCCCAGGGGCTAAGACTGTGCTGCAAACGCACTCACTCAGGGAGGGGCAGGGGTAGGATTTTCATGGAGTCTGGCTGGCTCTGAATCGTACGACCATCTTACCCTCTTCGGCCTTCCCTGCCCCCGTATTCACTAGGTAGGACATCGGAACACTAGTACTTGTGATTTGGATTTCCATATTCTGTGCCGGTTTACTTGGAAGAAAGAGGCCTGGTTCTAGTCCCCCCAGACGTGTGGCCTGGGGCAGTTCACTGTGCCTCCTGGGCTCCCAGTGCATTGTCCGCAAAATGGGGCTGCCTGCTAAGCAGGGACGTCGTGAAGGTCACATGGCACTAGGGGAGAGCTCCTGGCAGAAGGACAGGTGCTCAGCTGAAGTCAAGTGGCCCAAACCTATGCAGAACTAAAAACTGCCTGTACCCTTCGATTATTTATTTGTTTATTTATCTTGCTGCGACAACACCAGGGCCATGATACTGGGACGAGTAGACTCTGTTTGGTTCTGTTTGTTTAAATCAAGAGTCCCTGTGTGATTTCTGCACACGGAGTGCTTCCCCTGAATAACTACAGTTTCGTTCTCCTCTGCTCCTGAACTGTCCACGCAGGCCATTCGGGTGTTCTTCATGCTCCGCTCCCTGTCGCTGCAGCTGCGAGGGGAGCCCGAGACCCAGTTGCCCCTGACGCGGGAGGAAGACCTGATCAAAACGGATGACGTGCTGGATCTGAGTGAGTCCCGCGCAGGGGATGGAGGGACGGGGGCAGGGAGGGCTGCGCTCGCTGCTGCACTGGCTCCGGTGTCACGGGGAAGGTTGGGGTGTGACCTGCGTTTGCTTCCACCGTTATCTGTCACCAAAAGCTAACAGAGTGTGCCCGTCCTGCCAGACTCAAAGAAAGGGCCCTTGTTGCTGGGCCCCTGGCAGTCCATCTGCAGGCTCTGCTTATCGGAGCCCAGGTGGAGCTGTGCGGGGTCAGGGGGAGTCGTCCCTGCCCTCCATGTAACCGGATCATGATTGGTTTGTGTAGTAAGGGGGTCTCTGTCTGGAGTCGTCCCTGCCCTCCATGTAACCGGATCATGATTGGTTTGTGTAGTAAGGGGGTCTCTGTCTCCAGTGATGCAAGGCCTCTGCTGCGGAAAAGGGGTAAACTTGTAGAAGTGCAAATCACCAGCCTGGAGGTGAGGCGGAGATGGGGAGGCTGGAGAAGTGTGTGCTCAGCCTGCAGCTATGGGCTCCGTCCCTAACCACACAGTGCGCCATGCTCTCCGCAGCAGTGTGAGCATGAGGCTGTGATTAAAAGTGCCAGTGGGCCTAAAGCCCGGTCACTTTTAAAGCCCTGTAATCTGCCTCATACACATACCACTCTTGCTTTCCTCCATTTGCTGTAGGGCAGGTGCACGTGGATGGTCAAGGTGGTTTTCTCTTTCTTAGAGGCATTGTGATATGGTAGGATTCTTTGGTTATAAGGGACAGAAATCCCAACTTGGGTGAGCTTAGAGAAAAAGAAAGGGGAACTGGCTGGTGTCACTGAAAAGTCCTAGAGTATGTCTGCCTTCAGGCATTGCTGGATCTAGGTGCTCAAGCAGCATCATCAGGAAGCTGCCTCCCTGTCTCATTTCGGTTTCCCTTTGTTCTGGCTTCATCTTTGGGAGGGCTCTCACCAGGTGGCAACAAGGTAGCCATCTGAGTTCCAAATCCTGCTGAACCAGCTAAGCAGACCTGACAGAAACAGAGCTTCCTTTTCCTGTAACTTCTGTGGAAGTCCGCAGCAGGGCTCTCTGGCCTGGCATGGGTCGGTGGGCCATCCCTGAACCAGTCGTTGTCAGAGGAATGTGATTCATCACTGGGCAAGGCCAGGGTCATGTGGAGAACCCCAAGCTGGGAAGTGGGGCCCATTTCTTGAGAAGTGGGGCCCTCTTCATGTGAGAGGGAGGAGGAAGGTTGCCCTCAAAGGAAACGCACAAAGAGATGGAAGCTGAGCAGGCAGAAGCGGTGGATGGCCACTCTTTGTGGTGAATGGTAAGGACCGGGTCCCCACGGCTTTAACTCAGCTTTAGTGAAATACAATACAGTTTACATCCGACAAAATTCAACCAAGTTTTAGTGTACCGTTGGATGAGTTTGGACAAAAGTGTTCAGTTGTGCGACCAGCAATCATGATATAGACCACTGAGGGTTGGCATGTGACCCCCATACCCTGCTGTGTATTCACAACGAATGATCAAAACCCCTACAACTTCCATTTCCTCACCTGGAAAATGGTGATGAATTTCCTTATATGATAGGCTTGTTTTGAGACTTGAGCGGAATATAATATGAAATATTATATGACAGAGCATAGTGTCTAGCATCTGACTGTACTCAAGAAACCGTAGGCTGTGTTACCTGCTAATTAAACGTGATGCATAGAAAGAAGAGAGCACTCTCCCCAAATAGAAGATTCCCTGTAATTATTATGGGTTTTACCCTCTTGTCTAACTTTTTTTTTTCTTTTTTAAGAATTATTTATTTAGTTGAGAGACATGGGCAGAGACGTGGGCAGAGAGAGAGAAAGAGAGTCTCAAGCAAACACCCTGCTGAGCTCAGAGCCCAACTCGGGGCTTGATCTCATGACCCTGAGATCATGACCTGAGCGAAAACCAAGAGTTGGACGCTTAACCAACTGAGCCTCCCAGGTGCCCCTAACTTCTTCTTGCCCTCTCCTTATTCTCTTTTCTTCTTTTCTCTTGGAAGAACAAAGAAGCTATGTCCCCCACTTTGTGCTATCCGTGCTTATCTCCTTTGGTCCTTTCCTCCTTGAGAAATTGCCATAAGGATTTCTCTAAGGGTTTAAATTGATTGAGTTGGCTGCGGAGAACCATAAACCAGTCTTTCTCTGATTTGAGTCAAGGGAGGAGGGAAACAGCTTTCTTTCAAAGGGACCTCTCCATCAGGGTAGCAAGAATATTTGTATCCATGAAGTGGAATTAAATTTTATGCTGGGAATTCACATTCCTTCCTTCTCTGCACCACCCCCCCAGGAATAGCCTGCTGAAATAAAGGTTAAAAGTATTTCACTTATCAATTTTAATTGATTAGATTGCTAGTTGAGATCACTTAACTGAGCCTTTTTGGGTAGTTGGCCATTAAGAAAGTAATGGCTGTCTGTCTTTACCCAGCCTGGTCACAAATTATGTCTTTGCTTAAGAGAGTGCCATCCAGAAAGTACTAGGAATTATGGATTTTATGAGCACATGGTACTAGAATAAGATAGCATGTGTTTGTCATTGGATTTTGTGTTCTTTTTCCTTTGTATCTCTCCCAGTGATTGTTGTTAAATGCGGGAGCGTCTGACCTTCCAGTGAGGAAAAATCGGTATGCCTCGCATGTCACAAAATACCCTCTAAGTATATAATATAACCAGCAACATCGTAATGTAGGCAAAGGCATTCATATTTGCCGAATGATTGGAAGCTGGGCATGCTTCTCGTGAGCGCCGAGATTTGAAGAAAGCTGACTCAGGGAGAAATGCTGGGAGCTGGTCAGCTTTATGGCAGGTGATGTGATCTGGGCGGACAGGCTCAAAGTCACGCCGGCTCTGCACCGCCAGAAGAGGTGACCTGAAGTGTGTTTACTGAGCTTGTCGCCCTCTGATAAGAAACCACAGCATAAGAGTACACAGAAGCCACGTCACGTGTCTGCTCACCAGCCGCGGGCCTCTGGGCAGGTGTGCCTAGTGTGCTCGGACAGGGTGGCCCCGGACCAGGAGCGTGCTGGAGGCCATCGTCCCCCACCCCTAAAGGAGGCAGAGCTGACTGCTCGAGCCTGTTTTGCTTTCGCTGGAGAGGAGCATGGTGTGGGGCCCATGTCAGGGCCTGGCAGTCGTGAGGGAAGGGGGATGGGGAGAGAAGGCTAGCTTGACGGGATAAAATAGATGAGACTTTTAGAGAGAATGGCGCCGTGAATCTCCACGTACCCCGCCTTCAGCTTCGAGGGTTATTAGTCTTGCTCTACGTCTATTTCCATCTGCTCCGCCATCTCTCTTTTCAGAGTACCTCCCCACCTCGGCCCTCCTCGAGTGTAGGAAAGCCAGTGGAAGACATCTTGTCACTGCATCTTTAAATACTTCTTTCACAGAGAAGGACCTGAGGGTGCTCTTTGTCACTGAATAGGCCCCTGCCGTTTTGGATCGTGCACTTCCCCGGCCCCACTGAGGCTCTAGGTGGAGCTGGAGCAGGAGGGAGAGCTGGCCAGCCACACTGACATCCACCTTGGCCGCCCTTCGTGTAGTTGGAGGTCGTCGGCCTTGTGACCCAGCTTGGGGCCTTCATGTCCCTGAGGCTCAGTGGCCTGCCCTTTAAAATGGTTCTCAAAGGCGGGCGGAGAGAGCCACTGAAAATCAGACGAGATCACGTTGGTGATCGCTTGGCGCATAGCAGGTGCTCGGGGGTGAGAGCCGGCCGATGCCCCCATGCGGCTGCCAGATCAGTGTGTCCAACCTGAACTGCTGGGCTCCGGGGGTGGGCGTTTTCCGCTCTTAACAATGTTTGGGAGCATTTCCTGACAGCATGGGGCTGCTTGGGCCCAGATGAAGGAAGGTGCTCCCCATCCAGGTAGGGCACTCCTGTGTGTTCCCTCCCGGGCCTACTGGCCAGCAGTCCCCGGGCGTGCCCCGAGGACAAGGCTGTGAGAAGAACCCAGGTTCCTGCCAGCACTGGCGTCAGAGCCTTCTGGAAGGAGTCTTGCCTGTTTCTAGAAAATATGGCCAATCACAGCCGGGAGAAATCCCCCCATTATCTAAATATCCTAAGTAGATATCGGGCATGCTCAGGAAACTTCTGAATCCCTTCCCAGCCTCTTCACGTGCGCACCTGGCAGGTGCGTGTTGTCCCCACACCACATGCTTCCCACACCTCATCTTGTATTTGGATTTTCTAAATCCACTCGTGAGAACCATTCCGTAAAACCCGTGGCTCATTCAGCTACGTGTTGAGCACCTGCTGTATGCCAGACACAGTGCTGGGAGCTGGGAGGTGATAGGGAACTAGCAGCAGACTTGGTTTCCGCTCAGTGGTGCTTCCGCTTTGCTGGGGGGTGGGGATGGGAGGACCGCCAGCAGGTATTTACAGGTTGTTTGAGATGTCCGAGGAGGTGATGGACGGGGTCTGTGCTAGAGAATAACTGTGAGGGAAGATCTCCCACCCTGGTTAGAGAAGGCTTCTCTGGTTAGCTGCCATGTAGGGAGGGACCAGAAGATTCTGAGGAAATGCAAAACTAAGGCCTGCCAATTAGAGGGGATGGCAGAGGTGAGGCTGGGAGGTGGGAGAGAGCATGACCTGAGAGCTGGGTGGGGCCAGCGGGTGAGGAGTCAGGGGGAGAGGGGCTGAGATGAACCAGATCTCAGGTCCAGGGAAGTGGGAAGCCATCTGAGGGTTCCCAGAGACATGGGTCCTGAAAGTGTACTGGAATGGCCAGGTCCCACAGTCCCAGCAGGGGCCCGTGAGCCATTTTGAGGGGCTAGGGAGCCAGACTTGTGCCTGATGTGAAATCCCAGCTTTGCCCTTGTAACTTGCCAACCTGTGGCCTTCAATAGGTACCTTAATGTCTTGGTGTCTCAGTTTCCTCATCTGTATAATGGAAGTAAATGAGTTAATATATGTGAAGTGCCTGGAACAGTGCCTGGTATGGTGGCTAGGAGGCCATTTAGGAGGCACAGCAGGGTTCCGGGGGCCAGGAACAGTGGGGAAAGGGGGATGGGAGCACAGTCTGGGGATGGTATTTTCTGGCGATGCTGGAGACCCAGCTGGACTCTGGGTTCTAGGGACAGTGCGGGCAGCCAGGAGTCAGGAGACAGTGATTTTGTAAGCCAGGGGGCCAGCCCTGGAGGAGGGGCTGGTTCCAAACAGTCGAGGAAGGTTAGTTGGGTGGGCCGAGAAGAGGTGCTGGGAGGTAGCCCAGCCGGGATGTCCAGGGAGAGGGTCGGAACCCTCTCCACATTCTCCTCAGAAGTGGTTTTCCGCAGACAGTCATGAATTTCAGAGTTCCCGTGTTTGGTGACATTCCATTGGCTGAGCCGTCTCCTGTGACCACTGCATAGCTCTTGGCATCTCCCCTTGTGTTGTGACACAACAGTGACAGCAGCTCCTCGCTAGAGCCCGTGGTGTGTGTGGGGGGATCCCAAGCCTCCAGAGAAGGGTTGGCACATAAACCGGTCCCCGCACTACAGGTGCAGGCTTCCTTGTTAGGGGGCCTGGAAAATGTCCCTGTAGGATAAAGTCCTTCTCTGTGGTTCCCCGACCTCGGGACTGCACAGCCCAGGTAAGTGTCAGAACAAAAATAAAATACCACACCACCTCTGGGGACAGGATTGCGAATTTTTTGTGTTACCAAGTCCTTTTTTTTTTTTTTAAGCATTTATGAACTATCATTTCATAAAAGAAAGGGCGTTGCTAATCTCAGATAAGTAGGAAGGGCATCACTTCTGAACAAGGGACAGACTTTCCAAGAAATAAGCCTCTGCGTCCTGGGCTTTAATGGGGTCTGTTCCTCAAATAATTCAAGTGCAGACCAATCTCCGGAGCAGAAGTATTCTCTGTCTTTTTTGAGGTCAGTCTTGTGGGGGAGGTGAACACCGATGACATCATCACACAGAGCAAAGGCAGACCGGTCACTGTGCCAAGGAGCTCAGGTAACAGGGGTTGACCTGTCTGGAGGTCAGGGAGGCTTCTGGGGGAGCGAGCACCCATCTGAGGGCTGGAGGTAGGGGCAGGTGCTGGCATCCCAGGGTGTGGCACTAGCGAAGGTCCTGGGGTTGATGGGGAGTTAAGGAAGATGAGAAGCAGGAGTGTGGCCAATCAGGGCAGGGTGGTGAGGTGAGATTGAGATTGCCCCAGGGCCCAGCATGTGGGCCTCGTAGGTGGATCAGGGACCTGGGGCTTTCTTCTAAGAACAGTGACAAGTGTTTTTCACCTGGTGAGAAGATCCACGTGTGTATCTCAAGAGGGGCCTCCCTGGCCTCAGTGTGAGGGTAGGTTTATGGGGTCAGGGGCAGCATTCCAGCAGGGAGCCTTGTTGCTAGGCCAGGCCTGTGGGACCGATCCTGCCAGGGTATTGCCCGAAAGGTGGTGCCCAGCGGCCTCTCGCACACCGTGGTTTGCCCTAGCCAATGAGTTTCAAGTGTGCCTGGGTTCTGCTTTATGGCCCAGGCACGTGGACTGTTTATTGCACGGAGACCTGTCCTGTTTGATTCAGCTAGTTCTCTGGAACCCAACCCATCGAGCCTTCGAAGCTGATTATTAACAACAGTAATGCTATTTCGGTTGTCCTCATCTCCTGGCAAGGCAAGCTGCCCTGGACCTCCCCTCAGCTCTCCCCCTGCTGTTTCTAGCCCAGGGCCTGCCTGTTTAAGAAGGGAGTGAGCGTATGGAGGAAGCCCCGGGTACCAGAAAAATACAGACTCAGGAGAGGACGGACCTGGCCTCTGGATCCCAGCTGTGCCTCTTCCTCGCCATGCAACCTGAGACAATCGATGCACGTCTCGGTCTCGGCCTCGGTTCTCTCATTGATAAAGTGGGAGTAGCAGCACTCACCTTTGCCAGATGATTGTAAGGCAGAGCGAGAGCAGTATAGAGAGGTTGCAGACGGCTGGCCCTTAGGCCCACAGGTGTCCTTTGGTGTCTGGCAATCTTCCGTGAATTGCAACATTTTAAAATCAAGACATCTTATCGCACAAACCCAGGTAGCTCTCACCTTGAATCTGAAACGGTCGGGTCCTTTGGGGCCGCAAGCAGCATTGGGCTGCTTCCTCCCAGGGGCAGATGTGCTTCCCACCAGCTTGCTGTCTTCAGCCGCGGGCCCCCACTTAACCCCAGCCGCCCACTCAACCCCTCCCGCTTGCGCCAACACAGTGGGGCTCGAGCTTCCTCACAGACCTGCCCCCGCAGCCTGCCCATCTCCCGGTCATTGGTAGCCCCATGCAGGCCCTAGAACGTTGGGCTCATCCTTGACTCCCCTCTTTCTCTCCCGCTTGCCTCCCAGTCAGTCAGCACACCTCTTCAGCCCCTCTCTCCAGCCGTATCCAGATCTGACCCCCCCTCTCCATTCCACCCCTGGCCTTTGGTTTGCTCGGCCATCTTCTGTCACCTGCATTGTGGTAGTAGCCAATCTCACAAGCCAGTCACTTGCTTCTGCCTTGTCCCCTCCAATTTATTCTCAACGCAGTGTCCAGTGTCCTCTCCCAAAACATAAGCCAGATCGTGTCCTCCCTTGGCTCACAGCGGCCTTCTTCCCACTCTGACTGTACAGTGACTGAGAAGCTGAGTGTTACCTAGCACAACTTGGCGCTCTCTGCTTTCTTGCCTTTCTTCAGGCACACTGGGCACATTCCCACCCCAAGGCCTTTGCTCTGGCTCTGCCCCCCACCTGTAAACCACTCGTTCCCCCAGAACAAGTGCAGCTGTGGGCACTTACATGTGTGGCAACCATACCCTACCTGTACTGCATCTGTGTTTGAATTTGGGCCAAGTCCCCCCTCTTTCTTACCTTTTTGTTTGTCCATTGATATGAACGTGAATGACGTGCGTGACCTGGCAGTGTTCCCCGTTTCCGCAAGTCCTCCCACTCTGCGTGCTTCACCCCCATGTCCTGACAGGCAAGAGCTTGTAGGCCGTGTGGCAGTTCCTGGCTAGTTCCCCTGACTGCTGAAATGCTGTTCACCAGCGACAGTATTCTGAAGCTCCGCAAGCAAGTTCCGTGGCTTGATTTTAAGTCGCGAAAATGTGAGCTCATTGATTTCCTTCTCTTGCGAGGACGGTGATAGTTTTGTGGTCCCATCTGTCCATTCTGGAACATTCTCTCTGTTACCTTATTTTGTTGATGACCTGATCGTTGTCACATGCCTCATCCTGGCAAAAAATGGGAAAATAGCATAAATGATAAAGCCTGTGAAAGAGAGATCCAGAATGTGGGACGGTCTCAAAGAGGACTGACTTGAGCTTTTCAAAAATGTCAAGGTCACGGAAGATGAAAAAACACTGGGGAGGGGGCCAGTTCTAGATGATCGTTCTAGATGATCGAAACAGAGGGGGAGACATGACACTGTCCACTTGGATTGGATCTTGGGTGGGGAGGAACAAATCGCCTTTTTTTTTTTTAAATGAAAACAAAATTTGCATGTAGATTGTGATTGGATCATGTAATTTGAGGTCATTATTGACTTTCTCAGTGTGATAATGGCACTGTGATTCTGCAGGAGAGCGTCTTTGTTTTTAGGAAGCACAGACTGCAGTGTTGAGTACATTGTCATGCTGCCTGCAGCTCTGGAATGATTCACAAAATAAAAATGTGAGTGTGTGGGTATAGTGAGAGAGGAAGCAAAGGCAGCTAAGTCCTTAACAGTCGGTGACTCTAGGTGGAGGGCATATGTGTGTTTATTGTGCTCTTTTTTAAACCATTCCAGAAGTTTGAAATTTTTCGAAATAAAAGCTTAAGAAAGTGGCAGGAGAGAAATCGAGTCCCTGAAAATCCCGCATGTAATTCAGGGAGTGTCGTGTTTAGGGACCGGGCCTTGGATTCAGAAAAAAAAAAGGAGTTTGAATCCCAGCTGTGTGACCTTGGGCAAACCAGTGAACCTCTCTGAGCCATTCTTCCTCTTAGTGAAGTGGAGATGATAGTGCTCCCGTCAGGACTGCTCTGCAGATCAAAGAGCGAATTCCCTCAGAAATGCTCGGGCTCACCTGCCGTGGGTGCAAAATTTCCTCACAAAAACAGTCACTAGCATTCATCGCCCACACTGGGCGGGGGACGACTTGTCCCGCTAGAAGGTTTTCTGTAGGAGTTCTGACGAACCAAAAGCCTCATGACTCTTTCTGTCCATGGGATGCACTGCGAAGTGGAGGCGGCCACGCAGGCATGCTAGGGTAGACCAGTCTCATGGAAAGATGACTTTTAGCAAAGTGGGTGCTGGCTGCTTGGCGAAGACCCAAAACCAGCAGGGGAGGCTTGATTCAGACCCTTGGGGGTAAAGTTAGTTCAAGTGCTCAGCTGCAGAGCCCCAGAGAATGGGCTTATTTGTTGCTGATGCCAACCCCCCAGAGGACAGTGCGCTTTGTGGCTCTCCAGCCTGCATCCCCCCAGGGCTCTTTGTCCCTAAAAGGGGATATGGTGCACACGGCATCTCTGCCTGTGGACACCATATGAGGCACCACCTGTGCCTCACCTGACCTGCAGCCTGGGGACCTGCTCCAGCCCCATGGTCCGGGGGTCTCCAGTCATCTCCCCGGTGCGCTCGCACGGCGTCTGGCACATAGTAGGTGCTCGAAGAAGGGTCGTTGGATTGAACCGATTAGAGCTTTAGCAGCATGTTAATTATTCATAAATGCTTAAGGCACTTTCATTAACATGAAAGTGGCATTTCTAAATGTTGTCTTGAGTAATTTGAGGACGTTGGATCGTGAGTTAAGAACCATGCTTGTCCATCACTACCAGACACTGGGATAGTCAGGCTCCCAGTGCAGACCACTACCCCCGCCTTGAAGAGCTAGATCAAGAGTCTTAAACTGACCCGGGTGCTTTCTAAACATGTAGATGATCTTCGTTTCAACAGTCGAAATACCCCACATCATTTTACCTAAGAACGAAAATGCTGCGCTCTTTTCCCTTGGCCCCTCTTTGCAACCAGGACCCTGAATGAGACTGATCAGAGAAAACCATGTTCAAACTCAACTACCGATTCTCTAAGGGGACAGAAAACATGGGATTAACAGCGTTTCCCCCCTCTCTATGAATTAGGCGGCTCCTCCGTGTGCTTGATGAATAATGTTGCTGGCCCCTTTTCAGAAATGAAGTAGAAATATGGAGAAATGAAATTTGTATCTTATAAAGTGACTGGAAATGTGATTATAATACAGCTGTCAGTTTTGTTCAAGTGGAAAATTTTAAAGTAAATCCAATTGCAGCATTATTTGGTTCTCTTAAAGTAGGGTGATGTAGCTGTTTCCTGCGTATTGATTATTTGATTGGTACCTGTCTGCTGGACTAATTTTTTTTTCTTAGTAGCGCTCATTGATGTGGTTTAATGTATATTCCTGTAATCTTTCCCTGTTTTATAAACTTACAATCATAATTGAGCTGCATTAGAGAGACACGTTTTGCTGAAATCACAAGGTCATCTAATGGCTGTGCCCTCTGTTGTCAGTTATGTATTCAAATAGTCCTAAGACAAGTTTTTCTGGAAAAGACAGAAATTAAGATTTTTTTTTTCCCCTCTACGAATAAGAATTTCTCAATTCTACTCTGTGCGCTGGGAAATGAGGTATTTGAGTGGAAGAGAGTGGTTTTGAGCTTTTTCCTTCCTTGCCTATAAAAATGGTCATTTGTTCTGAAGACGATTTACAACCTAAGTGTTTTTCCCAAATCCCAGTCCTTCCCACGTGTTTGAAAATGGGGCCACAGTTCTGTTTCCTCTGATCAGAGGGGACCTGGTGGCTTAAATTTGCTCAAGGAACAGTGTCTTGGGAGGCATGGCATGGCCACTGGGAAGCAGATTGATTTTGATATGGCTGGGTTCCAAGGCCACCAGGAAAGCTGACAGGGAGGGCCCCAGCACTCTCAGGCTCTGTGACCTTGGCATGTCCCCTAACCTGGGATTTCTCCATCTGTGCATCACGGGGCTGTCGGGAGGGAGGGACGATGCCTGCCGGGCAGGGGCCTGTGGTGACTTGATAGGGCCTGGCCAGCAAAGGCCAACAGCGAATCTACTCAAACATGAGCGTCTTTCCCAATCAGTGAGTGGAAAGTTCCATCTGTGCAGTCACTCAGGCCAAAAGCCTTGGAGCAGCCCCTCTTCTCTCTCTCTCTCTCACCCCTACAATCACGTTCTCAGCAAATCCTGCCACTTTGGGCATGAGGTAGATTCAGAATCTGGCCCCCACTGGTGCAGACTCTGGAAACTGACCTCTCTGGTTTGCCAGCTTCCTCCACTGCCTTTCTCCCCCAATAAGAGCCTGGGGTGTCCTTTCAAAGTGGCTGTTGGAACCCTCCAGAGACCCCCTCCCCCCAGAATCCGGCCTGTGACCTGCCCTGTATCCCCATCTCTCCCACCTGTGCTGCTCCAGTCAGGGGAAAACAGAAGAGTCTCACCCCGGACCACTGGCTTCAGAGTGGCTCCTGAGTGCCTCCCCACCAGCCCCCGCCCCATGGTGCTGCTGAAGCCAGCCTCCTTGACCACAGGTGGCTGATAGGCGGGGGCAGTGAGCTGCCACGGGAAACAGGAATTCATAGAGGGCGTGGGGTTGAGGGTTAATGTTGAGTTTCAAGACATCCCTCCCTCCAGCCCACTCAGTGAGACTGTCTGGGGCTCTGCCTACACAGGGTTCCTCAGCCTGAAGCTACGGGTTTCCCCACCCACCACACATCCCCTTCCCCAGCCCCATCCAGCCACCAGGGACATCACAGGACTGCTCAGGCCTCAGGAGGGGAGGATTGGCTTCTGGCCCTGAAACCTGATGAACCACGGAGACCCGCGCAGTGACATACGGTATGACCGTCATCAAAGGGCCACCAGCCTTGTACCTCTCTTCTCCCCTAGGCTGGGATGCTGGTGCCACTTCCCCCAGCATGGGTCCTGCTACCAAGCCCGTGCTGCTTTCACCTGTTCTCACCTTCCAGCTCACCCTTGTCCCCACTGGAGAACACAGGAAGCAGGGAAAGGGGACAAGCACCTTCTTTGTGCTCCCTCCCAGCAGGGAGATGTGTTTCATTCAGATTAGTGTTACCACCCAAATTCCTAAGTAGAGGTCAAAGTCAAGACATAGGAAGCGCTTGAACACTGGATCTCTGATTTAAGCAGATGTCAGGACGTGAAGATTTGAGGGCAGTGGTGACAAGGATTGCCCTGTTCCCCAGTGACCAGCAGGTTGTGGGGCACCGTAGGTGGTCTGGACTGATTTTTTTCTTCAAGTGAATGTCAAATGGTGTTTGCTCTGCTAAGCTATCAGTAAGTATACAGAGTAGAGATCCTGTGACATTCAAAAGTTGAAATTGTCATTTCATTTTGACCTGCCTGAAAATAGAAGTGAAAATTGGTTTCCTACACTGCCCTTAATGCGTCTTTGCGTCACAAGAATGGCTTCTGGGCACCTTACTTATGCCTAACTCCCTAGGGCGGGTGGTGGGTGAGCCAGTGGCTTCTGACCTGGGGCTCCCTCTGTCGAAAGAGGGTGACCGTGCAGATCCTCTGTCCGTGTTATGCCTTAAAATGTCTTGAGTAGCTTCAAACACTACCTTTGTCCAGGCCCCACTCCAGAAAGTTCTGACTCACTTGTTCCAGGGATAGGGCTCTGGCATCTCTAAGTGCTTCCTGGAGGATTCCATTGTGCAGCCAGTGTTGAGAACCACTGGGTTAAACCAAGGAATGTTCCAGAAGTTCATGCTTCGTCTTTACTTTGCTGTTCCTCACAAACTCCAGTTCCCTCTTAGAGCTCTCCTTGCCCACCTCCTGATCAACCAGTTGTTGCTGGGGAGGCTGGCTTTGGGGGTGTGATGCAGCGGCCACATCTCTCTAGGTTCTGACGTCTGCTTCTTGAGTGCAAACCTCATCCCTCCCAAGTCAACCTTACAAACCCCTCTGGAAGGTGACCTGTTGGGAGCGTGACGTCTCTGAATGAGTCTGACACAGCTGGTCTTCACTCCAGGGCTGAAACAGTCCATGTCCTTGAGCACCGGAGAAGTGGGTGTTAGCTGTGCTGCGGCTCTGTGAGAGTGAGGGTCTCTGGCCAAATTCTGCTGGCCACTGGGAGGGGTCCTCCGGGGAGAGGCAGGAGGAGCTGGGCCCACAAGGGAAGCCCATCCGCCCCTAAGGCTCACTGGGGGCGTGTGCTGCTTCCGTGGGAGCAGCCTGTAGTATTTAAGGCCTAACATTTCTCTGTCCCTTCCCTTCCTGAACACATGCATTTGTGTTTGTGTCCATTAACTGTGCATGCGGTGTGAACGCAGAGTCCAGCCTGCAGAGAGGAGGGACCAGGGTTCTGGGCTGGACCTCCTGGAGCACCCCCATGGCCCCACCGCACGGCCCCCAGCGACACGCGTGCCCGAGCAGCGCCAAGCTGGAGCTGTGCTCGGCCTGCTTGAGGAAGGACGTGGGCTGCACAGGAGCAGACAGTGTCTGCAGCACCGCAGCCCCAGCCCGGCCCTGGCTCTCCGGTCCCCCTGAACCAGCACCAGGCCTGGAACCGGCCTGCTCTGTTTCAGGCAGAGTGGTAAAAACGTCGCGGGTGCAGACAGTCAGTCCAGGAGGCTTAGAAGTCCATGGAGCTGGGCCTGCCTTTCCTAGGTCTCCCAAATGTTTGCAGGTCATTTGCTTCTAATGACGAGCTGAAGGTTTTCATTGTCTTCCCTCCCTCCCTCCCTTGGTCTGCTGGGGGCCACCCTTTCTTATACCATGTTCAAGGTGGGATAGACCTTTCCTCTCAATGCCAACTCATTGTGCAGAAGAGCCCCATGCAGCTTCCTGGTTTTTAGTTTGGTGTGTCCAGATTATCGTGTGCCTTCCCTGTTTTCATCACCCGTACCCAGGCCTGCAAGTTTGATGATATGCTTTGCATTTTGCTAAGTGCAATCGGGGTTTTCCAGAGCCCTTGCAAAGCCAGGAAATATTTATGTCATTTCAATGACTTCAGTTAACCTTTACCCTTTAACTGGTTGTTCACAAAACTGGCCTCTCTGCAGTGATAGGTTGAACCCCCTCCACCCCCGAGCAGTAGAACTGATGCAGATCTACAGCTTTCTCTGTTCCCTGCTGTGCCCGCTTCCCTCTGCTGCCCCCACTCTGCTGAGCCCCACGACGACTCTCGGAGAGGAAGCCGCAGTAGAAACAGGAGTTCCAGGCAGTGTCTAGGGAACGTTCAAGGCTAGATTTGGACAGCCTTGTCACCACTCCCGCAGGTGTCCCCAGCCCCTGGCCCCAGCTCCTTCCGTTCCTGTTCCAGCACCCTCTGCTGGATCCCGGGAATGAGAGCTGCAGGTCACAGGTCCACTTCTTCCCTCCAGTGAGCACTGCGCATGATTTAGCGCATTGAACCCTCGTGACCTGGCCGGGTGGGTCCTGTGACCATCCCACCTTACAGCCGAGGAAGTGGAAGCACAGAGAGGTCGAATAAGCTGCCCAAGGATGCGCCGCCAGGCAGCGGGAGAGCCAGGACACACACATAAGACTGAGCAGATGTCGGGCTCCTTCGCTCGCTCACCACCCGCTCACCTGTCCATCCATCATTTCCTGAGCGGGCCCTGGGCTAGGTGGTAGAAGGACAGAGAAGAATCAAACACAGCCCTCCATTTGGACAGCTGCTGGTGTCCCGGCAGGGGCCACATCAGCAGGTGGATGGGAGTGCTTTGACGGAAACCTTAAGGTGCCGCGGGGAGAAGCGGTGGGGGTACACGGGGACAGGGATTGCTCCCGGGAGCCCCGGGCTCTGAGCCGATTGTTGTTCCAGGGGCGTTCAGCAGGCAGACAAGCTGGGCAAGAATGTCCCAGGCGGTGGGTGTTCTGAGCGAAGACACAACCATGCTTGTGGTCACCTTGGTCAGTACCCCGTGTCTAGAACCTCGGGTTGTGTGATTGTTTCCTGTGTTTTTGTGACAAGTTTCTACAAACTTAGTGACTTCAGACAGTGCATATTTATTATCTTGTGCTTCTATAGGCCCGAAGTCTGGCACGGGTCTTAGTGGGCTAAAGTCACAATGTCGGCAGACCTGCTTTCCTTTCTGGAAGCTCAGGGAAGAATACATTCATTTCCCTGCCTTTTCCAGCTGCTAGAGGCTGCCTGCGTCCTTTGGCTCATGCCCTTCTCCGTCTACCAAGGCAACAATGGTTGCCTTGGTCTTACATGACTCTCTGACCTCTTCTCCCGCCCTCTTCCACTCTTAAGGACCCGTCCTGATTAGATGGGACCCACCTGGATAATCAGGATAACCTCCCCATCTCAGGGTCTGTAATTTAATCGTATCTGGGAAAAACCTGTTGTAAGGTAGCACAGTCACTGCTTCCTGAAATGGCATCTTCGGGGGCCCTTCTACCTGCCACAGGTGAAAAGTGGAAACTGGCAGCAGATAAGGATAGAGAGATGGGTAGGAGCTCTGCCTGACACCCCACAGTCAAGGAGTCCCCAAGAACCAATAGCAGACGCACAGGCTAGGGACGTTTACCCCTGGGATGCTCTTGGCTTGTATGACTGGGCACTACCCCCCTGCCCTGTCCTTGGCAGACACATCTGACCTTCCCGCCCCACTGAGCGCTGAGGCATGCCCAGCAGGGCCCTGCTTTGGTGGTGCAGATTAAGACCCTCCTCTCTCTGCCTCCCTGCTTCCTGCCACCGTCCCCAGGATGTCTGTCCCTGCTCTTTGCTTGCTGACATTCCCCAAGCCGCCCTCCCCAGTTCCAGGCCCCCAGCCACTTCCTGCCTTTTCTGCCCGTCTTCTCTGTCCTTCCCCTGGGTTGCTGCTGCTGAAGTTCTTCCTATGGTTGGTGCTTTCCCAGACAACCCGGGCTCACTTCTCCCCCAAACTCTCTTTCTGCCCTAAAAAAGCTCAAGTGTCAGACCTTCACCCCCGCACACAAACACACACAGAAGGCCTCGATCCCTTGTATCCTCAGGCCGCCGGGGCCCCGACTGTTTCTGCTCCCACACCAGTAGTCTAGGACAGCAGCATTGAGAATGGGGGTTCTCTGTAGCCAACTCTGGCCAGCAGGAATTTTTACCCAATGTCCCAGTTTGGTTTTGAGAGGGCCCTTCCTCCAGTCATTAAACGGTCTGTTGCAGAATGTTAGTCATTGACTAAAGTGGTTGGATTTAAAAATGAAATAAAATAAATATGTTTTGTTTTGTTTTGCTTCAAGAAATGAGAACATTGTTGACCATGATGGAAAAACATTCTGGTTCAGGCCTTAAGTATATGTATGGGAACTGAGGTTCGGCGATTTATGCAGATGGCTCCCTCGACTTTGATGGCTTTTGCTCAAAGACAAACCCACAGTAACCACGGATACCACGTGCGCACGTGTGCGTGCGTGTGCGCGTGTGCACATGTAAGGGGAAAGTGCGGGAGCCTGCTTTGTGGAAATCCAGACCGCCTCGTGTATAGCCGCTCATCCCTTCGGGCCAGGACTGTGGGCTCATGGGTGGCACCACTTCCCCATCCAGGCCACCCTTCTTCCCCAAGACCCAGATCCAGGCTTTCACTTCTCTTCTTCCTATGAAGAAAGTGTTTTTCTCAAAAACATTTGACGTTTCCTGTCCCCACCCCCTAAATGATCAATGGGATGACACCAATGACAGGAATTCATATGGATGAAACCTTAGGGTTGACAGACGTGGCAAGGCCTAACTTGATGGGTTTGCTGGAGAGTTGGGAATGAGTCTGCATGTGACTAGCAGCCGTTTGCTGCAGCCCTACTGTGTGCCCGCCGGAGCCCTGCCGAGTCAGCTGTCTTGCCTCTTCTCATGAAAACAAAGGGACACAGCCCTCCAACAGCCAAACTCACTCACTGCTGGGTCCAGGATAGCAGGTTCCTCCCGCCCTGGACATAAAGATTTAACACTTCCCTATTTGGCAAATCTGTATCCTGGTCTTGCTGTCGGGTTGTGTGTGGGTGTGAGATTGCCGTTTAGCTTTGGAAATTGTGGGAAGTGCATAGTCCGCTGCACATCAACAGCTTCTGTGCCCAATTAGGGAGAAAGTGGGAACCCCCCATCAGTTGCACCTCCTCTCCCGGCGAGGCTTCGAGTTTTCTTCCTGGTCCCAGCCCACAGCAATAGCAGTGACCCCCTGGAGAACCCAGTCAAAGGCTCTGAGAAGTCCTGCAGACTCAAAGCCAGCCTGGCGGGTGGTGGTGGCATGTATGTTAAGCACTGCTTGAGGATTTATGTGTACGGGTCCCCCAGCCAGGAGGGGTCCCACCAGCACCTGACCCCAGGCCTGCTGAACTCCAGCTCCCAACCTCCCACCCAGCAAGCCCCCAGACCTCCGAATCATCCTCATACCGCCCAGCCGCTCTCCACCTGAAGCCTTGTTCTTCTGCAGCACATGTAGTAACTAACATCTCTGGCTTCCCTGACGCTGGTTTTGGCTGAAGGTGGTGCTACGATCCCAGCATAAACACCGTGCCCTAGCCCTGAGTCCCAGTCCTCTCTCCTGCCTAGTGAGCTCCTTTGTTAGTCGGGAGGGCCAGTCAGGCTGTCTGAGGGGGACATCGTGGGGTCTGCTGTCCCGAGGGAGAAGGGACAGCTCTGAGCTGCTTGCATGTGTAGTTTACTCTGCCAGGGATAGAAACGGACAGTGGGCTTTTTCACCGGTCGAGGAGGCAGGCACAGGTGGCCTCTGGTGGCCACCAAACCCAGGCTCCACTCCCCGTCCCCCTTGCTGGTTTCTCTGTGCACTGGCAAGGTCAAGGGCACCAGGGCCTGTGCAGTCTGAGTCTCAGCTGCTTTCCAGCTGCACTGCCTTGACCGTGCTCCCCTCTGCTGCTGACCCTCACACAGCCCAGACCCTCAGTCTGGGGTGAGTTCTTCAGCCACCATGGTCCCCTTTGCTTGGCCAACTCCCTGCCATCCTCCAGGCCTCCGCAGACCGCTCCTTTCCCAGAAGAACCTTTCTGACCACCAAATCTCGCGCTCTTCGTGGCACTGGCCACCCTAGGTGATGCTCTGTCCTTGTGTGGTTCTTTGATGGACGTGGGCCCCAGGCTGTTTGCAGGGGCGGGGAAACCTTGACTCCTCCCACTTGAATCCTGGGGCTGACAGCACAGCAGCTGTTCAGGGAAGATTTGCTGATACCAATGAACGGAAATGAGAAAGCGGCTCAGGAACGGCGCCCGTCACTTAGGACACTGGCCTCGTTTTCTCAAAACTACACCGTGATCCCAGGGCCCAAGGGCATCCTTGTGAACTTGCCGTCTGACACACTATCTGACGTTCTTCTTTAGCTGGCCTCTTTGCTCAGTGGGAAGTTGGACTTGAGGTCAAGACTGGATCCTAGGGCCCAGCGTGAGTCTCCAGAACTTGCCCAGTGACACGAGTCATCGCCATCGTGCACAGAGGCGATCTGACTCTAAAGGTCAATCAGGAAGTCAAAAAACCTTAGTAAATCATACTGCCTTCTACCTGGCGCTCCTTCCCACTTAGGGAGAAGCGGCCCAGGAGCGGCTGGTGATTATCTCGAGGAAAATTAATACCGCGCCATCAATTCTGAAGGCTGGAAGGGCCGGCAGCCAGATGGCTGCATGTCGGCTGGATAACTCACGACGGTGTGGGCCCTGGTTTGGGAGGCCTCTCCTGGCCCCGCGTATAAATCAGTTCTTCTGCGGAAAGCGAGAGCAGGTGCCTTCGTCAGGGGTGGGGGAAGGGAGCCAGCCCCAGAGCCCCTCTGTCCAGAATCTGTCGCTGTCTGAGGGCTGGAAACGCACCTCTCCGGCACCCATTCTCTGCCAGCCCAAGCGCTGGACTCTGGGACAAGGCTTTGAGGCCCCTGTCGTCATTTCCGGCAGGACCACGGGCAGGGGCTTTTGTCCTGGCTGTCAGAATGGAACTTGACAGACCCACTTTCACAGTGCAAGCCTTAATTGGATGGTCAGAGGGCACATCTGTGGCTGATAAAAAGCCAGTGCCTGACACTCTGAGGGAGGGAGAGGAAACTTGCCTCAGACAGAGTCCCTGGGATGGAGGTGGCTGGGCGGCCCCAGGCTGGTGACCACAGACAGACTTGGGCCACATCCCAGCTTTGTCATTCCCCACAAAGCCTCAGCTACCCCTTCATCTCTACAGTCCTCTGCTTCTCCATCAGTAAAACGAGGGTGTTGAGGCCCAACAACATGACGTAGGGGAGGAAATGGTGGGAAAGTACATTTCGAGCTGCTCAGCACAGTGTATGTTACGTATAAGCGCTCGGCTGTCAGTGCCATGCTCGGGGTGCCAGACCCAAGAACGACTTCCTGGTTTTCTCTCAAGTGGCTTCATCTCTCTGTGTTTAGGACCCCAGCATGTTTGGCTTGCCGCCCTACCTCCTCCCTGGTTCTTGGCTTGGGGAGCAGGTGGGGGGCGGCTTTTTGGTGCCGGGTGAATGTCTCGGCCAACCTCAGATGTGCACACGCTCTGTCTGTCCCCAGGAGTGAATGGCAGTGCCTGGCATTTGGGTATTGGGGGATCGGGGGCACCCAGGCCCCCACCCCGTGCTAGGCTAGGAAGAAAAGCTGAGGCACTAACAGTGAGAGAGGAGCACAGACAGGCTGAAAGAGAAAGGAAGACCTTGGTGAATGAGGGTCTTGACTCATTTTGAAATACGAGGCAAATGTGGGGCTGGGCTGAAATGGACCAGGCCCATGGAGGCAGGAGGACAGGCGGGGGAGGATGGTAATTTGCCAGTGGTCATGTTCCTGAACCATCCCTGCTGCTGGCTGACCAGCAGGCAGCAGAGGAAGCCGCAGAACTGACCTGGGGTTACCCCATCGCCCCAGTACCACTGCCAGCAAAGAGGGAGGCTGGGAAAGTGTGAACACAGTTGGGATCAGAACTGGTTGAGACCCAGGGAGCTAACAGCACAGGCTGAAGCCGTGTGGCGGGGGAGGCTACAGAGAGAAGTGGGTGCGAGTAGGAGCTTTGGGGGCCGGCTGGCCTGGGTCCTGTTTCTGCCTCTGCCACTTGGTGACTGTGTGCCGCAGGAAGTAGCCTCACCTCTCAGGTCCTCAGTCACTCCCCTGTGCAGGAGAGGGGGTAATAAATAAGGGCCCCTCAGCAGGAGTGTCACGAGGCTAAAATAAGACCTTGTGTGTAAAACCCAGAGCCAGTCCTTGTAGGAAACGCACTCTTTGATCGCCGTTATGGTTGTACGTGGTTTCTGTGAAGATTCGGTTTGGGGCTGTGCACAGAAGCACAGAAGCCAAGGACATGGCACAAGTGGGGGCACCAGGCCCGCACCCTGGCCTGGCAGGTGAGGGCCGTAGATGTCATGGTTCCGAGCACCCGCCAGCCCCACCCGCTCACTTCCTATCCCTGTGTCCGCAGCAGGTTACCTGACCTCACTCGTACCATGGGAGTAGTCACCGTTTCCCCCTTTCAGGGTGCCATCGTGAGCATTCAGTGAGAGAGTCTATGCTGTCTTCCCAGTGCTTTGCTGGGATATGTCCTGGGGGTGGTGACTCCAGGGTAACTGATGTCCCTGTTGAAGACGTCGCCAAGATGGGGTGAGGTCAGTTGGTGGTGGCCGCTGGGTCACTTTGTACTGCCGCCTGAGAGAGTTGGTGTGACGGCCTGCGTGCCGGGTCAGCCCCTGTTCTTGCCTTTCCAGAACCTGGTGTCCTCTTTTAAATCACGCTACTCTGCCTCTTCCATTTGATCCGTGTCCACCTCTGCTGAGCGGAGACATTTCTGTGGCGAGGTACCAGGACTCCCCACGTGGGAGGCATTCGGGTACCACACCTTGGTCAAAGAGCCAACTGTACTATCATTTATTCAATATTTTTCTCTGAATGTCTTCCCAGTTTCTCCCTTTCGGGGCCAGGGTGAAGTTAGTCTAAGCTAATCCTTACCTATACCCGCGAAAACGTGGGATCCGTAAGCTATGTGTGTATTTTCGTCACTGCACGTGAAGGTAAATATAGAAGGACTCAAATAAAAGTAAACATTCACACATGTGCCTTCGAAAACCATCTCCCATTTTTTGTCCCCATGGTCTGCACACACTGTACTTGTTCATCGCCTCTAGGACCCTGCCTGTCTATAGAGCCTCCGGCTGGTCCCCCGGAGCGTCTAAGAAAGCCCTTCCATCCCTAGGAGGTGGGCTATGATTTTCATCCTGGAACAGTGGGACAGCAAGGCAGTTTATAAAACCACATTTGATGTTCAATACTGTCATTTTTAATTTAGCAAATAAATCTAAATTACTAGTATGTTTTTTTAATATCTACCTATAGATATTAAATGTGGACAGATTCTGCTTGGTTCAGCATCAATTTAGAGGGCTGGGTTTAAGTTAATAGTAAGATTCAATCCCAGATTCCTTGGGCCGTGGGGAAGAAAGTTCTGCTCCTGCCTCATCAACCATTCTTCTGGGGAGGCAGAGAATATATACAAATTATGTATCCCAGTCACCAAGGGTAGGTAATTAAAATGCCACTCAATTTGCAGGGTTGCATTTGGGGCCAAGTTTCCAGGCATCAGTGGACGTACCTCAATTCCTTGGTCCCCTTACACATGGGTTCACTGAGATGGGGGTGGGGGGCATTCTTGGGGAATCTTCCTGTATCTTTGAAGCAGGTGACAGCTTTATTTTATGTCTTTGAGGATCAAGGCTCACATTGGCACAAGGGTGCATAGCTAGGACATGGCAGAATCAGTCACCTACTTTCAGCTGAGGAGTGGGTGGGGACCTCGATGGGGAGCAGGATGGGCCCAGAAAACCTCCGGGGTGTTTTCTCATACCCAGAGAGGGGTACTGGAGAAGGTCCGCAGTGATCCCCTGCTCAGTGTTCCCAGAGGGTCCTTTGCCCTCTGCCGCATGGCCCCGGGCTTCTGAGCCTGCCCACAACTCCACAGTAGACCGATGTGCCCTGCACACCTGCGCTTTCCAAAGGGCCTAAAAACAAGGCAAAGTGGAAACCTTGGTGGTGGTTGGAAAATCGGCCCATTCATCAGGCCATCTTGGTCCCTTGCGCACCCACAGAGTGGGCACCTGTCCTGGGCCCAGTCAGGCAGGGGTCCTGCCATGAGTCCGTGATTTCATGTCACACGTGATACAGAAGTCTGTATCTCACATTGTAAGGCCTGAGAGGGTATAGCGTGTAGCATGATGAGTGAAAGGACCCCGTCCACTTCTCAGACACCCTGCGGCCCTCCGCGAGCCCACCGGCTGGTCCAGCAGTGGCCCCAGCTCAGTCTCGGCTCATGTCCTTCCAGACCCTTTCTCTGCACTGGGGCACAAAGATGTTCATGCTCGTAGACAACAGACATGTCTCGCTCACCACTGTCACTCCGGCCCGGCCTGGGACCTGGCACTTCGTGGGCATGTGATAAATATTTATCACATGTGTGGCCCTCCCTGTAGCTTCTGCATGAATGGGACTGTGTACATCTTGATCCACACCTTGGTTTTTACAGTTAAAAGTGGGGCTTTCCTGTGTTGGGAGACGTGGGTGGAACTCATCTACACGTTGTTGCGTTAAATGGACACGCCCTGAGTGTCACACTCGTGCGGCCGCCTCCACCATGGGGCTTTTGGGCCACTTCCGGTCGTCCACTACCCCAAAGAACACGGGAGAGTCAGGCCTCCGGACCAGCTCCGTGCACACGTGCCGTGTGGGGGTCGGAGGGAGTCCTAGCTGAGACATCATTAAGTGAGAAGTAGGTATCTTGTTGTGTATGAGATCTACTATCAAATTGGCCTTCTCGGGACGCCTGGGTGGCTCAGTTGGTGGGACGACTGCCTTCGGCTCAGGTCATGATCCCGGAGTCCCGGAATCGAGTCCCGCATCGGGCTCCCAGCTCCACGGGGAGTCTGCTTCTCTCTCTTACCTTCTCCTCGCTCATGCTCTCTCTCACTCTCTCTCAAATAAATAAATAAAATCTTTAAAACAAACAAACAAACAAACAAATTGGGCTTCTCAAACTCAGCTGTACCCATGGGGGAGAGTATAGGGAGCGCCCATGTGCTCACCTCTCACCCACACCGACCACCGTCGGCCTTTCTCATCTGTGCTAGCATGGCGGAAACACATCTGTCTCCTAAGCCTTGTCCGCCTGCTTCGGTATTCAAAGGGAGCTACACGAATCCCACCTTCCAGATCTCAAGTGACCAGCTCCGAGGAGGGCCCCGGTGAGAACAGCAAGGCCACTGGCCAAGGAGCTCGGGCTCGCTCCCCGCCTGGGTTCAGCCCACCCAGCCCCGTGAAGTACCGTCCAGACCAACCAACCCTGTGCCCCGCTCTGTTTCTCCCGTCCCTGTCTTGGCACATCAGAGAGGTTCCAGAAAAGACTTCCTGCCATTGGAACTCCTGACTCTTTTTATCCGTGTTACGAGGACACACAGCTGTGTTCTCTCAAACCCCAACCATTCTTCACACTCAGAATCTCTGTTTAGACGTTCCCGATCCTCTGCCTGGCAGTTGTTTATTTTAAAACCGTACCAGAAATACGCTTGGTTCTTGTCCAGATTTCTGTCTTATAAAAGAGTGTGGGGGCGCCGGGGTGGCTCGGTTGGTTGAGCAACTGCCTTCGGCTCGGATCATGGTCCTAGAGTTCCGGGATCGAGTCCCGGCTCCCCGGGGAGTCTGCTTCTCCCTCTGACCTTCTCACCTCTCATGCTCTCTCTCTCAAATAAATAAATAAAATCTTGTAAAAAAAATTTTTAAAAAGTGTGTCCCATGTGTGAATCTGGTTCCTCAGAAGTGCAGAAGCGGGGACCTGCCTCAGAAGACTAAAGCCTCATTGGTCCCTTGCGCGACCCATCACCATTCACTTCAAAATGCTTGGTTTGAAGAAGAGCTTTAGAAATGTTTCATTCCTTTCCCGTGTTGGTGGCTTCACCCAATGATCCTTGGGGAACTGGTTGCAGAAGAGACCTTGGGGGACCATAAATTGGGAGTTCTGATGTGACAAATGTCCTCAGGGAACAGAGTGAGACGTTGGTGGGCATTTCAGATACTGAAATAAGATACTGCATCTTATTCCCAAGTGGACCGTTTCATAGCGACATCTTTTCCAGTACCTTCCCACCCGCCTGCCCGCCCCGCCCCACCACTGTAGATTCTCTTGTCCTGTGTCTTGCGGGCACGGGTGGATTTTGCTTTTAAAGCTTCCCCCCTCCTCTCTCGGCGAAGTCCTGCGGTAAGCACTTTTCCCTTCTATGTTTGTATCTGCTGCATCGCACCCCGTGAACTGCTTCTATTAAAAGAAACAGGAGACTGAGAGCTGGTGCAGAGGAAGAAATCACTTGCTCCAAAGGGTGGAAGGGAAGTTGTGTGTGGCTTTCAGTAAAAGCTCTGGCCTATTCAGTGTCCTTCACTTGGGGAGGAAGGCTGCTTTGGGGTGGTGCTCCAGAGTCCAGGAGAGCCTTTGGAGGCTGGAATGCTGGCCTGGCCCTTTTGGGGTGGGCAGAGCTGTGGGTCCCAGGCCCCCACCCACCTCTGCAAGCCCCTGGTCCAGAGGCAAGAGGAGGTGTAGGGCATGATTCGATGGACACCCGAGTGACCGCGGGACCTGGTTGTCTTCTGTGGTTCCCTCCGGGGAAGGAGGGCAGTTACAGACTGGCTTTCTCTCTGTGCCCATGCTGCTTGGCACCAACGAGCCACCACATAAATCTCTCTAAAAGTAAGCTGACTTCTGCACGAGTAAACATCAGGCATTCAGGGCTGGACAGGAGCCCGCCTGGCCAAAGATGCAGCATGGCCAGGGAAGGCCAGTGCGCGCGGGGGACTGAGCATTGTTGGATTCGAGTGGCGTGCGGGCGGGAGAGCAGGGGGGTGTGGTGCCGGCTGCAAGAGGGGGCACCCTCGAAGGCAGGAGAAGCTGTGCCTCGGGCGGAAGGGTGATGTGCTGGGATGTGTGTTCCACAACAGTCACTTTCTCAGTCACGAAGAGCCTGGGGCACACCTAGGGGCGGCAGGCAGCTGGGGGGGCGGGTGCCTCCCATTGCACCTGGAGCGAAAGGATGATGGCCTCGTTCCCCGTGGGTAGAGGGAGGAGTGGGGACAAGTACCTTTGGATGATAGGCAGGCAGCCCCCAGACCCCTGTCCCGGTCCACAGAGGGCCATGGTGGTTTAGCTCTGTTTTCTTTTATAACAGTGCCATCAGAAAATAGGACTGACCCCATTCTTCGAAGTGATGCCCCATATGCAGCCTTTTCCCTGCGTCACCTGCTGGCTTTGTAGGGCCCTTCCCAGCCTGTGTCCTAATGAACCACCTTGTAACGAGCCCTGCTGCTGTGTCACCCTTAGATGACAAAAGATGCAGGCTCCAGGGCCTCAAAGGGAAACTGAAAGGTGATGTGAGTCAGAGGTTCCAGAGGCTTGACCCAGAAGGTCCATGGCAGTCCCAACCAGGCCTTGCCTCAGAAGTTTCCAGCGTGAGTGTGTGATTACAGTAAATAGTTCGAAGGGCCCCTACCCGATCCCTAAAGGCCCGGCCTCCCCTGCAGGTGCAGGCTTTGTGGGAGGAGGCTGAGAGCGCTCTTGTGGCTTTCGGGGCCCTCCCGCCAGCAGCTGCTCAGCTTGGGGCGGCTGACCCCCCCACAAGGCCTTCCCTCTGAAGCTGGAGGCATTTGTAAGCACCGCCTCCCCACCCGCAGGCCCGGTCTCGGGTGCCACAGCAGACCACACATGCCAAGCATTTCCCTTCCTGAGAACTGACCTCGTACATCCCGTGTGCATCTGAGTTCTTCAGAAAGAATCCCTCCCCTCCGTCACTTTGGGGCCCTGAGTGCCTGCCTTGGGCCCCCACTGCCCGAATGTGCCTCCTCTCATTTCCTTACCCCTCTGCCGGGGAGCTCATAATAGAACTCCAGTGTAAAAAAATGAGCTTTGCATGGCTGCCATGAATTTTACATGAATCACATTTAAATCAATAAAGGCTGTAGAATGAATCAAGTTATCCTTCTTAGGAAGAAGTGGGGGCCAATTTGAAGGGACCCATGGGCCTTTAAACACAGCACCCCTTTGTCAGGGGTGGAAAAAGTTGTCCACCAGGGGGTCTGTGAGGGCAAGGCACATAACCTTTCGTGGCTCTGGGCTCCCTTTGAAGTTTCTCCTTTCTTCTTGGGAGGTGTGATCGAGCAGAGCCAGAATGAAAGTCAGATTTTCCATGACTTGTTTCTTCTCTGAACGGTTGCTAATCTTTTTTTTTTTTTTTTTAAGTTGGTAATCTTTTAAATGACATTCTGTTTCAAATGTGTGAGCTTGGGATCTTTGATGTAAATAGCAGGAAAAAGTGGGCGGTAATGTTATGGAACATGGAAAGCTTGCCTTTTCTAGGCCACACTTTAAGAGCGAAACCCAGAAAGCAGGCAGGAAGGGCAGCAAGTAGAAGAAAGGGAAGCCAAGAATGCACAAGAAGCAACAAGAAAAAAAGTCCCCATCAAGGCTGGAGGCTGGGTGGACCCTAACCCCAGCCCGACCACGCCGTGTTCTAGCACCGGGTCTGCAGCTCTCCCTGCCTGTCCGCCTTCACCTTGATTGGACCTGGCATCCTCTCCCAATGGAGCTGTGTGCTGGGCAGAGCGGGGAGCTGGGAGCAGAGGCCTGCCCGCTGGCCGCGTGCCATGGGACAGTTGAGCAAGACAGGAGCTGGAAGCGTAGCAGGGGTCTAAGACGGGCCCCAGACAGCGCCTGCGCTCTGGCAGTTACGGTTTTCATTAACTTCTCATGACAGAAATACCATACAAGTACATCGTCCTTATAGGAAAGCAAAACCAGGTGATTCCTGCCCCCGCCCAGCCCCACTTCCCAGGAGATAACCAGGTGTCAGGTGTGTATCCTTCCAGGCCTATCTTCCAATAAGCACGTAGGGACCCGCAGGAGAAACATGAGACCACTAAAGTTTAAAAACATGTATTTTTATTATAAAAATATTAATTGTTCACAGTAGAAAATTTCAGAACCAGAGATACCTTTAATTGTCCCGTAAGCCAAAGATAACCACATGAGTCTGTTTTACATGAAATGAGGTCCTTCTGTGCACCCTGTGTGGTACCCTGCGTCTTCCCACCAGGCCAAGGGGCACATATTTCTGCCCCCCTCAGCTGCTTTTCTCAGCCGCGCTTCTCAAGGTAGGCCTTGGGGTGAGTGGGGCTGGTGCCCCTGTGTGTCCTCCCCGCGTATGGTGGTGTCCCTGATTAGACAGCCATGCTGATCTTGCACTTGTGGAAATGATACAAAGTTTCCTTTGAAAGTTAAGCTAAAAGGGATGTGATTTAAGGAAAATAGCAAGTAAGTGGAGGGGACGGTACAACTAGGAAAAATCCTTAGGGGGGTAAAGAAATGAAACACTGTTTTAACAACATTTTCCACAATTGTCTATGTAACACCCCATGGTGAGGGTCTGCCAAGATTAAGATTCCTTTAATTGGGTGAGTTTTTCCCTATTTAAGCGCCCTCCCAGCGCACACACACAGCGCCTCTCTCTCTCTCCCTCCCTCCCTCCCCCACCCTCTTCCCCCATCCTCCCTCCTCTTCTCTCTCTCCCCTCTCCTCTCACTCTCTTCTTCCCCCTCACCTCCCTTTCTGCCCGTCCTCTTTCTCTCTCCTTCCCTCCCCCTCCTCTCTCTGTCTGAATATCCCTGTAACTGAATCTCTGTCCGCCTTCTCTTCCGCCGCCGCAAACAGTTCTAGAAGTGGACACACGGGTTCAAAGGCAAGCCCAGCTGGCAGGTTTTCTTTACCCGTAAAAAGCAAGCCCAGCTGGCAGGTTTTCTTTACCCGTTGCCAGGTTGCCCTCCAGGAAGGCCATGGCAGTTGTGATCAGCAGGGTGAGGAAACCAGGAGCTATTTTCCTGATTTACGTTCAGGGCTCTAAGCAGATCGCCTTGTGCCACTCACCAGTTCCCTTATCTGCAAGATTTCATCGGTCTCCTCACCCCTGACAGATTTCACATTCTCACTGTATTCTGGGGGCCTTTGTAAGTGCCTTTTAATATTTCCATTGGGTGTGTTAATCTTTAATTAGAATTTGATGTATCAGAAGTATTTTTAGTTGGCTTAGCTCAATTAGTTTCATTCTCTTCCCTATTATTTTATGTCTTTCTTTACCTGAATCGTTAATGGCAGAGAGCACTGACACGCAGAACCGAGTTCAGGGCTGTTCTCGTCAACTGCCAAGGACGCTTTAAGCAATCCATCAGACCTAGGATGGCATGACCATGGCCTCCTATATTTAACTGCATTTTCTCAGCGAACCTCCCTGCGCCTGAGAAGCTCATTGGCTTTCCGGTCCCGTTGGATATCTCTTTTGCAAATGATCTGGAACATCTTCCCCTGGGGTCTCGGTGTCTCAGAATAAGATGAGGAAAGGGATTTTGTGTTTTGTTTTGCTTTGACTTAGCAGTGGGCCGCAAGTTCCTTGCATTCTAATAGTGGGAGCGTAAGCCTCTTCATCAAGGCTGAGCTGCTTGTTGGTCAGGTGCGGCCGTGGCCAAGTTCGTCTCCCCAGCTGGACCAGGGGGATGGGGAGGGGTGCCAGCCTCCTCAGGCAGGCCGTGGTAAATGCCCAGTAAATTCCCAGTGCCCAGCTCACACCCCACACTGGTGAAATCCCGCTGTCCAGGGTGGGAGATGGTATCAGTGCTTTTAAAAATTCTCAAGTGAGGGGTGCCTGGGTGGCTCAGTCGGTTAAGCATCCGACTCTTGATTTTAGCTCAGGTCATGATCTCAGGGTTGTGAGATTGAGCCCTGTGCTAGGCTCCACCCTGGGTGTGGGGCCTGCTTAAGGTTCTCTCTCTCCCTCTCCCTCTGCCCCTTCCCCCTCTAAAATATAAATAAAAATCCCCGAGTGATTCCATGTGCAACCGAATTTGGGAGCCGCTATTATAAGGTTTAACTGAGGCCTCCTCGTGGCGGCTGACAGGATGCTCAGTGTCCACCCTCAAAATAAAAGCCAGCTCAGGGAGCTGGTGGAGTGTCAGAAGCCAGATCGTCCTCAGCCTCCTGTCTCTGGAAGGGCCAGCTGAGCCTGCCTGCTGGGAGGGTTGCCCAGGACAGGAAGACCCAGGGACAGTCAACCTCTTGTTCTCAGTGCCACCAGATGTCTCCATCCTGTCCTGTGTTGCTGCAGAGTCCCCTGCCGCTAGGAGAATGGTCAGGCTCCTCAGTAAGGAGAGTGGGCCCGGCTGCAGCTTCTCGGTGAAGAACCGTGAGTGCTGAGACTCAGTGTGACCGTTGTAACTGTGTCGGGGGTCTGACAGGTCTCCCGGGCCTACCCCTGAGTGCAGAGTCCTGAGATCTGCACTGACCCCAGTGTCTGGGGGCCTGTGGCTCTCAGTGGCCTTCACCAGGAGCAGAACTGGGGGCCTCCCTAGGTGATGTGTCTTCCTTGCTGCCTCTTCCGTTGGCCCCTCCCAAGTGCTAGGTGTGTGGCAGTACCTTGCAGCTCACTTCCTCCACTGGCCTTTCCTGCCCCCACACTGTGCCTTGGCCCCATGTGGGGGCCAGGATACAGACACCCAGGCTGTGAAGACCCAGAGGCCTCGCTGGAGAGAAGCAGGCCATCCAAGAGGGGCCCACCCAGAAGTGAGGCAAAGGGTGTAGTGCCGCCGCCTTATAGTCATCCCTTGTGCTCCAGAGAGCCGGGTGGGGCATGTCCCTCCCGTCAGACCTGCAGGGACCATGGGGCCAGGACGACACAGGGGTGCTAAGGCTCTTACACTGAGTGAGCCGAGAGCCAGGAATGCATATGGCCAAAGCACCCCGTTCTTTCTAGATCGGGGAGCACCCATCCCCAGCCCAGGGTCACACTGCCACCTATCACCAAGCTCCCCTGGGACAGGTCATTTTCACACAGAGCTTTTAGCCAGATTCGAAGTGGGGCCGTTTCAACAGCCCCACACGGCTCAGGGTTCCTCTTTCTCTTTGGTTTCCACTACCTGCATATAGCTATCTCCCTTCAATGGCCAGGAATAACATGAAGATGAAATAAAACTAAAGACCCCGTCCGTCTGCTGCACTAGTCCCCACGTAGATGCTCGGTAGTCCTGAGTGACTAGCGCAACGAATTCTCTTATTTTCATCAAAATAGCCACAGGTGGCTGCTGGCCCCGTGCCAGACAGCACAGATGCAGAACATTCCCGTCAGCGCAGAAAGTTCTTTGGGGCAGCACTGTCTGGCAGGTGGGGCTCAGGTCAGCAAGCAGGAAAAGCACCGGTTTTAGAAGCTTTCCCAATCCTGGCGCCCATGTTTTTAACCTTGCCGAGTCCTAAGTGCTCTCCTCTGTGGCCCGGAGGAGGTAAAACAGCGATGCTGATGGGAATGGTGTGCATTGCTGGCACTGACCCTCTCTCTGCTGGTTTGCTCCCCAGGGCCCACAGCTCAGTGCTCTTAGCACCCCTGTTTATAGATGAGGAAGTGGAGGCCCAGAGCCTGGACTGTGTGTAAGCACCCAGCACAGGGCAGGTAGGAGAAACGGTGGGGGTCATGATTCGTGGGGGGTGAGGGGCACAGATCTGGAGCTGCCCCCGCACCCATGCCCAACGTCCCAGCAGACCTCTGCAGCCTGGCCCCTTCCTTCCTCCACTCGTGCTTTATCCTGACCAGTGGACAGCCTGGCTAGCTTTCACATAAAGGAGGCAGTGCCTGCATTTTCTTTTTCTTCCACTTTTGCCTAACAAGTCTGGATCTCTGGCATCCTAATCCTGAGAACATTCTCTGTGCGTCAAACTCAAGAAGGCACGGGGTTTTCAGCACCGACCACCCTGTACCAAGGAGGTCGGTGTGCGAGGCTCTCGGCTCCCAGGAGCTGGGCTTTCTCGCCGCGCCCCCCTTCTATCCACCCCTTACCGTCCTACCAAGATCTCTGTCTCTCTCTAACCTTTCCCTGGTAGCAGAATTCCTCTGCCAAGAACTTGGCGAAGCAGCCAAAGGCAGTGATGTTCGCACAGCCTGGTCAAAACCAAGCCGCGGGGTGGCGCCTGGGTGGCTCAGTGGGTTAAGCCTCTGCCTTCAGCTCAGGTCATGATCTCAGGGTCCTGGGATCGAGTCCCACATCGGGCTCTCTGCTCGGCGGGGAGCCTGCTTCCTCCTCTCTCTCTCTGCTTGCCTCTCTGCCCACTTGTGATCTCTCTCTGTCAAATAAATAAAATCTTTAAAAAAAAAAAAATCAAGCCACGGCAGCTGTGACTTAGTCAGGCTGGCGGTCAGACGCAGTTTGCTTTGCCCGTCCCGACTCGCGTAACTGAGTGTAGAGTGTGGCCCGCAGAATCTGTTTGGTACTGTCGGGGGTTGGTTTCAAGTGTGCGGAGGAATTTGGACCTGACTCACTCTGGGTATTTCCTGCCTGGCGTCCCGGGAGTTGACCTGACTAAAAATCACAGCAGGACCACCTTGGGCAAGTCAGGAACCCCGTCAGGGTCCTCTGTGTTCTGTCTGTGACCCACAGGAAACTAGTCCCTTCTTCCTTGGATTGTCCTGACGATCCCAGCACAGAGCCAGGCACTTATAAAACTGTTGGATAAACTGTAACCGTCAGTGTCTGAAATTAGGGTAGGTACGCGTTTGTCAGTGGAACCTTTGAAAAGTCTATTTGCAGGATTTGCAAATGGAACTTTTGAAACCAGGCTCTCTAGCTGTAGGATTTGCAAATGAACCTTTGAAAAGAGTTTCTGTACAAGCAGGTTAAGCATTACCTTCCTATTGTGTTAGCACAACTCCTACTAATAGATTTATTTCGGTTTTGTGTTGGTGGTCTGTCACCAGACTGTCGGTTGCATAGGGCAGGGACCTTTTTTTTTTTCACCCCTGCTTCCTTAGTGTCTGGGACCATGCTTGGCACAAAGCACAGACCAGTAAATAGTTGTCAAATTAATTTTAACAAAACCATGATCGGGAAATATTGTTAATTTTTTTATATCCTTGGTAAGTCCTTTTTTCATGTGTACTCTAAGACCCAGACTGGCTCTTAATTATATACTTCCCATTAAAGACCTGCTTGAAGTTTCAGTAAATAACCACAGGCAAAAACTTTGGTTGCCATGACAACTCTCCTTTAGTTCCCATTTCCTGGATATCTGTTTATACTACGTGGCATGACCTTAATAAACAGCCCTGTTGATGAGCCCGTGGCCTCTCCACCTCCACTCCCCACCAGTGCCCACTGCCTTGTTCCACACACCCCAGCCCCACCGAAGGAGAGAACTTCTCAAACTCTCCGTGTTCTCACCTGTCTCCAATTTGCGTCCCATGCCCTTCCCTCCGCTGACTCCACATCCTTCCGGAGTCTGTGTAAGGACCCACTCCCCTTGAATGACTAAAGTAAAATGAATGAATGAAGTTCCCTTCTTTATTTTATTTTTCACGAATTTAATGGCATAGTTCATATCCAAGTTCACTCCTCAAAGACTCAGAGGGAAAAATAGTTGAGATTCTCGATTCTTAATTTGGCTTGAAACAGCTTAATAATGTAAATATGTCCGTCTGATCTCCATCTGATCGGGTGCGTTGGGTTCTGTGGAGTTGGGCTGATAAGACTTGGTTTCCCATTAACTGTATCACTTTGAATCATATGCTTTGGAAATGTTGTTCCAGGGCCAAACATTTACTGATACCCAGTTTGAGCACTAGAGATGAGAGACGTGAAGTAGGCAGTTGGTGTGTGAAGTATACAGCTTTTGTTTAAGCCCAAAGGTATGGCTTGTCTCCACCAGAGGTCTCCCATATTTTACTTTAATGTTTGAAGTATACTGAATTCCCACAAGCTAATTAAAAATCAGATGGCTATGCCGGTAAGCATTCACTCTGTGAACCAATTTCTGCCAAACGGCCATAAATGTGTCCCCTGGTATGAAATTTAGACCTTCTTTCCCATCAGAAAAGAGGCATGTGGTTTAGTCCCAACCTCTTCATTTGAGAGAGGAAGAAACTGAGGGCCCACCCCGAAAAGGTCAGTTGTCTCAGCTGAGGCCCGGCGGCCTCCTAAGTGCCCAGCTGGGGTTCTTTTCGCTCTCACCAAACCCCGCTTGCTCTTGCGGGGCTGGATTCAGAGCAATTCTCTGATCCCTAAGAGCCCGGCATTATTCTAGTGCTTCCTGAGTGTTGCTTACTTCTCATGGCAGCCCCATGGGGAAAGTGCTGTTATCACCCCATCTGCCGGCTGGGTACCTGAGGACCAGAGCGGGGACAGCGGCGTGCGGAGGTCTCTCACCCGTGCTCTTCACCAGGAGGCTGTGCCTCTCTGGGATGCAAAGAAGAAGCATCCAGAGAAGGGACGGACATAGAGGGAGGACCCAAGTGATAGGCAGGGAAATGGGTGCCATTCCAACCAAAATAATGCAGAGCCTGGAAACCCCAAAGGATTAGTGGAAAACGGGAAGCTAGTCCCAGGCCAGGAAGGATCAGAAAGTAGCAGAGGAGCCCACAAGCCCTCCAGAGAGGGGCGACAGCTTGATTTGGCCTGAAATACCTGGCCAATTTCTGGGCTTCTTTCAGAATTCAGTTAAAATGTCGCCTCCTACGGGAAGCCCTGACGCCTGAGATGTGTCGGTGTCCCCCTTCTGGCCTTCTGCACGACCTTTGCCAAATTATATGTAATTGTCACTTGCTTGGTCTCCCCCGCTTCCCCCGCAGGAGCTCCTGAGGGACAAGTCTTGCCCATCTCTGGGGCCCCCTTTGTCAAGCACAGGGTCTAGCATGGAGGAAAAGTGCCCCAGAAATGTCTGAATGCAAAGTCTGAGACAGTGAAGAGGAAAGTGGGTGTAAATGGTTCCATCCACAAAGCCATTTTCGTCCTTCCACAACTGGCCTGGTTGGATCCGGGGTCTGGGTTGGATGTTACCAAGAGAGAACATTCCCCACTCGGGAAGGACCCTGAAGGTCAAGCTCAGAGCCACTGACCAAAAGAGTTCGCTGAAGTCTAGCCAGCATCTGTGGGTGCACGGATGTCCCCCAGATGCCTTCTTTAGTGTTAACAATATAACTCCCCTCCCCTCAGGTTTTCGCACTTGGGGAAGAGACTCAGGCTCATGTTTTCTGCCAGAAGGACCCTCCCTAGCCTAAGGAGGGAGAATCCACTGGGCTGGGAGCTGTACCCTGGTGTACTTTCCTGATGAAGTATGAAGGGAAAGAGAAGATTTGTCCCTATCTTCCAGAACCCTCTGTCCGGCGGGAGGAAGATACATTCATGTAATGGTTCATAGAGAAAAATCACAGCGCTTTCCTGTACCTTATCTCCTGTGGTCCTTACAGGATCCCTATGAAATAATTGGTCAGCCCATTTTCCAGATGAGAAAAACTGAGGCTCAGAAAGTCACCCAGAGCAGGCATGTGTCTCCCTCCTTCATCACGCCACGGGGATATGTAACCCAGTGCCTGGTACCTTGTAGCTAGCTGGCAAACACTGGGTGGAGAGGCAGGTGGGGGAACAGCAGAAGGAAGGGGAGGGCAGAGCCTTGATTCGAGCCCAGGTCAGCCTGACCACATCCTGTGGGGGGGCCCAGAGAAGAAATCATGGCCGCTGGGGGAGGGGGATGCAGGGTGGTGGCACATGGGCTCCTTCATCAGCTGCCGGGCTGCTGTGTAGCAGGAAGGAGGGAGCCATACCGAAAGTCAGAAGTCAATTCTGGGTTAGTTTATCTTGCCTTGTACAGTGAAGACCTCCGGTGTTCAAATCTTTTCTTGGAAATCTCAAGTACTCCATTCGGCTGCCTCAGAGTTAGGTAACTTTATTTACTCATGCTAAACAGGGCCATTTTCAGAGAGGAAATTATGCAATGTGCTATGCAAATGTGGCATTCTGGGGAGAGCGGGTGTAGAGATAAGTGTGGTCACCAAGGCATTATAGAGATCAGATCACTGCGCCGCTGGTGGCAGCCTGCGTGTCACTTGATAAGACGATAGGCCATGCGGTACTTGGAATTGCTGCTCACTGGGATTCTGCTTCTGGTAATTACGTGTTCGCCAAGCTGTGCGTCTGTGAACTTTGTTTAGTACAAAGAAGGAACGGGGAGCAAAGCTTTGGCAAGTGGCAAAAAGGTCCTTATGGGGACTGGAGCAGTCACAGGGCTCTGTCCCCGCACACACGTCTAGACAGAAGGGAACAAGAAACAGCAAATTCTCACTCTTTGTTCTCCCAAGAACAAAGTCTCTTGAAATCCTCAAGGGGTGGGGGGAGATGAAGACGTGATGGGTTTTCCTGACCACTTTGTGAAAAGAGGTCACATTCTTTTACTAGGCACGGCATGTGCTTTTCAAGCAAGAGAAAGTAAGCAGCCATGGAAAACCCCTCTTCTGGAAGCAGATGGCGCTGAGCCCACGCCCAGCACTGTCCCTAGCCCGTGGGCACCTGAGACAGAGGGCTGGCTTCCCTAAGCCATCGGCTTCCCTGTCTGAAAACGGCACCAGTACCTTCCCTCCAGCTGGCCACCGACAGGCACCAAGACGCCGACCCATCATCGCTCAAATAATTACCAAACGAACACATGACCCATGCCATGACCTTTATCCACCCAGACCAACAAAGTCAGCACCCACATAGCATCCTTGCTGGCCCTGGAATGCACAGTGGTGGTAAAATTCTGCAAGATTAAGAATCACTAGAGAGAGCACCATAAGCAACCCTTGGTCCAAACTCTTCCTGTTAAACCCCGCTATTCAAATGCGGGAACCCAGTGGGTTTTTGCAGCGAGGAGATCCTAGAGTTAGCACACACAGTGTGATCTACAGGAGGGCAGAGTGAATGATCGCATCCTAGGCACTTTGTCTGCCCGGCCCCTGGTGTCCTGGGCACTGCTGTGTGCTTGTTTGACTTTTCTGACAACTCTAACAGGTCCGTTCCCCCCGCCCCCACCCCGCCGCCATCAACATTTTATTTTAAAAGAAGTCAGGCGTACCACCGAGTTGAAAGATTTGTACAGTGACCAGCCTTCTGTTCTGCCTAACACCAGCGTTCTCCTGCTCACATCTTCCTCCACTCATTTTATCACGAATCTACTCCATCCATCAACACTTTCTATTCTTTTTTTGATGCATTACAAAAGTCAAGTAAATTGCAAGGCATCAGTTACCCTTCTCCCAAAACACATCCGCTCGCATAGCACAAAATGGAGCTATGAAGTCATTCTGTGGGGCGCCTGGCTGGCTCAGTGGGTTAAAGCCTCTGCCTTCGGCTCAGGTCATGATCTCAGGGTCCTGGGATCGAGCCCCACGTCGGGCTCTCTGCTCAGCAGGGAGCCTGCTTCCCTTCCTATCTCTCTGCCTGCCTCTCTGCCTACTTGTGATCTCTGTCAAATAAATAAATAAAATCTTTAAAAAAATAAATAAATAAAGTCATTCTGTTACCCTGGCCTACAGATGAGACAAGCGAAGCAAAGTCTCGTGCCCAGGGTCAGCACACCTGCAAAGTGGCAGAGGAGACCATTCTAGGATTTCTAGAAATCCTGGAGCCAGCATGAGGGCCCAGTTTCCCTGGGCGACCGGATTCTAGCACACGTCCTAATATCTGTGTCCCTGATTACTTTTCCCCTTTCCAAATCCAAAGACCAGTTCCAGTACATTTTTTTTTTCCTCTCCCCTTGGAGGGAGCTCACTCCTATGCCTGGCAGTAGAAATGTGCCAAGACCTACTCTCCATCCAGGAAGCCTCGCACTTTACAACGGCCCCCAAGCTGTGCTGGGAAGGAAAGCTTTAGGGAGCTTCAAAGAAGACAGAGTAATTGATTGCTACTTGGAGCAAATAGACCCACAAGCTGTCCGTGGGTTGATGGAGAAATGGTTACTTAATTTTCTTCAAAGGATTGATCTGCCTGTCAGGAGAAGCAGCCAACCTAATTGAGTGTGCTCGTTCGCACCCTAAGTGGGAGCAATTGAGTCGCGTTCCTGGTCGGACTAAAGAGCGTCACGGACCGGGCCTGGAGTGTCCCCCTGGCACGCATCAGGCTCGAGAAGGGCAGGGGGTGCTGACAAGATCATTGTCCTTGGATGGATCTGTAGAATTTACCAGCGCCTGGTTCCTGTCTCCCCAGGACAAGACCCCCTTTTCAAAGCCCTCGGGGTGGCTCCCAAGGAAACTTGTGTGAGCAACTTCCTTTCGCCCCAGGACAGCCATCATTGTCGTTTTTGGTAGTGGATGTTGATGGAGTGGTGACGTTCAGGAGATGGATCGCCCCTTCCCACCGGGCCTCGGATGGACCGTCTCTCGAGGCCACTGCCTGCCTCTGCCCCCAGACCTCCCAGAGAGCCACTCAGAGCCTAGTGAGTCATCAGTTGCTTCCCAGTTATGCCTTACTGGCCAGTTACTGCCTCTCCCCTCGGTTGCATTCTGTCATTAGGGAGCCGTTCGGAGCTGGCTTTCCCTGGAGCCACCATTAAAGCTTTATTCGCTGCCCCAGAGTCCCTTCTGTGTCTCACACAGACCCATTCCCAGAGTGCTGGGCAGTTCCAAAGGGCTGCCGTCTGTCTATGAGTCTGGAGGTTCCAGGAGCCCCTGGGCTCGGCCTGCCTTGCTCTGCCTGTTTCCTGCTCCCAGACAGAGCCTGAAGGGAGGCACGGACACCTAGCCTGAATCTTCCCTCTGTGCCAGGAAAGGGAACCCTCATGGGTGGGAGAGAAGCAGCTCTTCCCCAGGCTAGAGAACGGCCTAGGTCTGCCGGGGCCACCAAGTGCCCGGTGCAGGGGAATCTGTCAGGGACAGTCCAGGAGCACACGGGAAGCTTTGCAAAGTCAGCCACCGTGAGATCAGAACCCCCAGGGCCGGCCTCTTCAGATCTCGGGCTGCTTGACTCTCCTCCTGCCAGAGCCTGCTGGCATCCTGTGTTCTCAAGAGCCAGCCTGGGTCAGGCGTACCCCCTTCTCAGGGGGGACGAGGCTCAGTCCTCTCTTGGGCGCCGTCCAGACAACTAGACCCCAGGTTACACTCACATTGTTCAGGTCACATGGGCGCTCTGGCTTCCTATCTCGCCGTGTCCTTAGCAGCCGTGTGCCCTTGGGATGGTACTTGCTGTCCTGTAAAGTGATCCCACCTCACAGCATCCGGGGAACGTGTAGGGGGGAGCTCCGCACCGGGCATAGAGCAGTGCTCCGTATAGGTTGTTAGGGTGCCAGCAGCAGTCATAAAACTGGGATCCCTTATCCCAAGGCTCCTTTATCCAAAAAGCCAGCCCCGACAGTCTTCCAGGATGTGGCTGCAGAGAACCAAAGCCTGCTGTGACACCAGATCCCCCACTGGACAGAGCTAGCAGCTGCGGGGAGAGTCCATGATCCTGCTGTCTTAGTGAGCTGGGCGAGCGCCCATGGGCCGGTGCGGGTTCTCCCTCCCTAACCCCAGGCACACCTGCTGTTCCCGGAGTAGAAAGCCAGCCCCCACTTGGATGGACAGAGGGAGCAGAACCGCATTCCAGGCAAAAGCGGTGGCATGGCTGACTACGCACAAAGGAATCCTGGTCTCCTATCAGCTGTGAAGTCTGACAATGGGACTGTTATCTAGGAATCCCAGAGTGGCCTGCACTTCTCAGGGAATCTGGGTTCCCTGTTCCTAAGTCCTTCCTGACCTCGGGTTAACAGCATGCGCTTCGGTAGTGTTACAGAGTTGCTAATCTAAACTCCAGCTGTGCTGGTGTTCCAAGAATTGATCCTAAAGCCCAGAGTATTGGATTTCAAAGCTCTGGAAATTCAGCTGGCCTAGAAATCCCACTGTAAGGATAAAGACTTCGCTTCTAAATGCATTTGGAGCCACCAACGCCAAGACTTAAATTACGGTATTGGCATCCATATTTTATTATGAAGGGATTATTTAAATACAGCAAAAGTCAATCAGCCCCATTTATCGGTCGGTAATGAGCTATAGCCTGTCAGAAAGAGCCGCTGGAGGAAGGCCTCAGCCCTGAGGCTGAAATGACAATGGTTGGGAAGTCCTCTGTCTCTACATGGGGGTACCAAAAGACATTAGAGTCCCTCCAGCTCTTCAACAAATACTTTTTCCGTGCCTCCTGCTGCCCAGAACCCTCCTGGGGGTACAGCAGTGAAGAGACCGGCTGGGGCCCTGCCCTCCAGGGCCTTCCATCTAGGTAGGGAGCTCGCCTCAACCTGGAAGAAAGGGGCGGATGGGATGTTGGGGACTGGCGGGCATTGGGGCACAGTCGGGGGTCAGTTGCGTAGATATGGTGGAAAGAGATGGGGTGGGTGGGATGACCACAGATGAGGGATCAGGGCAGGGGCCCCTCGGAAAGGCCCCTGGCCTGCGTAGCTCACCTACATATGACCCCACAGGAGTTCTGAGAAACACCCAAAAACCATCAATCATTTTCTCCCTCTGAAGAGCCTTGCTCAGTCTAGAGCCTGTGTTCAGATAGCACGACTTTGCCCCGGGCACAAGGGCCCTGAGTAGAAAGTCAGGGCTCCGGGAAGTTAGGGTGCCGCCAAGCTCCGGCCACTGCTGGTGAGGGCCACACAGCTTGTGTCCATGATGCTCGCTGGGCACTGCATGGGGCATGGTTCCAGGCCTCTCTCCGGTCCACTCGACGGCCCCACCAGGGCCCAGGTCCAGTGTCACAAGGGTGGAACCCAGGACCCAGAGAGGGGAGTGGCTTTAGGGTCCCATCATCGTTAGGGCCAGAGCTGGAATTTAAACCCAGGCCCCACAGCGCCAAGCCCAAGGTGCTTTCCCAAGTCTGCACGTCACGTCAAGGTGGCTCCTTCATGCTGTTCCTTCTTTCCTGTTCTCTGTCTACGCCTTAACCTCTTTCTGGAAAACGGCTGCCTTTCCTTTCCCTTCATCCTGGGAAGCGCTGCAGAACCTTTTCTGCATTCCATTTGGCCAGCCCTGAGCTCTTTCTCCAGATTAGTCTTCCGTGATGTGGTGCATAGCCCCGTGGTGGTGCCGGAAGAATCTAGCATTACAGGGGAACCTGGGTACAGCACTAAAGTACAGTGAATCACAACAATGGCTTTTGCAATTCTCAATCACTGAGGAACAAACCACCTCAAAATGTAGTGTCTTAGAACATCTAGAGTCATTCATTTTGCTCTCAGATCTCTAACTGGCCCAGTGGGGCTCAGCGGCATATCTCTGCTCCGTGTGGTTTCAGCGGGGGGGCTGGCAAGTTGGGCCTGAGGTCTTGCTTTGTCCCTGCATGTGTCTCCATGGCTCCTTGGACTTCGTACAGAGTGGTGGGCAGGCTGGTGCCAAGCATTTGTTGACCTTGCCTGGGAAGCTACGAAGGATCACATTGATGGGTACGCCGTTGGTCCAGGCAATCCCAGAGGCCCACCATGTTTCCAGGACCCCAGCACCTGATGGCAAGAGCTCTTCCGCTCACTCACGTCTGGCCGGTTTGGAAATGTGCACACCTGTGTACCAAGAGGTGCAATTGGAGAGACCCAGCTTCCCGCCATGGCCCCGTTCGTGATAATAGTCACCACCTTCCAGATCAGGCAGAGCCGGCTGGCCTACAGCTCAGCCAGGGCCCCAAAGGACCCGAGGCCCTTTGTGCAGGAGTGTGGAAAGAGATTCACTTTTCTCTGGGTTGAATTTTAAGCACACAGATAACACATCCTTTTCCTTTGAAAAATCAGAACATTGCATTTAAACTCTCATGACCTTGACCCCCCTCCCAGTCCCACCTCATCCCTTCCAAAAAGGCGATCGCTGTGTACCCTGCCATACATTTTCTCAACTTTCTCTTTTACACCCACATGCAGGAACCCATAGAAACCTGATAGCCTGGTTCTGTGAGGCTTGATTTTACCCAAATTGCATTCTACTCCACGTGTGCTATTGCACACGTCCTACTGCACGCGTCCTACTGCGACGTGCTTTTTCCACTCCGCCGTGTGTTCTTGGGGCTTCACCTGAGTGTTGAAATAGCCAGAGATCTAAGTCGTTCCTTCTTCTGGCTGCTTGTACACTCAGTGGACATGCACTTTTTGTTTTTTTAGGCTTTCCCTTGTTGTGGGAGATTTGGGTCACTGTAGACCCAAATCCTGCTGTCAACATCCTTGTTCATGCCTCTTGGCGCTCGTGTTTGTTTTTCTTGGGAACATACGACTTGCCAGGTCATATGGTGTGAAAGTTTCAGTTTAAATAAACAATGGTAATGTGCCCTTCAAAGTGGCTCCGTTTGCCTGTTCTCCCGCTAGCAGTGTTTGAGAATGCCGGCTTCTCCGTGTCCTCACCAACACCTTTCTTTTCCCAGTCAATGGGTAGAAGGTTGAGATCTTGTTTAAATTTTTTTCTGGTTTTCTTGTGAGGTTGAACACGTCGGTGTGTGTTCATTGGCTGTCTCCATTCTCTTGTCTGTGAATGGCCTGTGGGAGTCCTTCACGTTTGCTGCAAGATCTTCTGGCTCCTGGAGATATTTTCCAGTTGTTTCCCTGAGTCTGTAAAGTCATTTGTTTTATGTAAGTTTCAATTTTGACGTAATCAGTTTCCCCATCTCATATTTATTTTTTGGTACATGTTGATTCTTTCTTCTTTTTTAAAGAAACTCTTCCCTGCCCCTGAGATCACATGGAGATTGTCCTGTATTGTCGTCTGGCGATTTGCTGAGAATTTTTAAACTAGAATCCTAGGCCCTACCCCTTTGGAACTGAAGTTGGTGGGGGAGGACCCCAGTGGATTCGGATGTTCAGTGAGATCTGGGCGGCACCAGTGTGCAGGCCACAGGCCACTCCTGGGAGCCAGGCAGGGAGGCTCATGAGGCTGTCACACACCCTGACAGTCCTCCCCATGTCCCCACATCCCTCCTAGTACCTCAGCACTGGCCAGGCTCCTCTGTCTTAGAGCAAAATCCAGGATGCCCGCATAAAGGGACTAGGCATAGGTCTATTCTATGGGCAGGACGGGGTTCTGTTCAGTAGGCCTTCCTTGGGTCCTCCGCCACCCAAGACACTGTGGCCATCCAGAGATGAGCAGAAGCCCTGTCCCCAGGGCTCCTGTCCATAGCCAGCGTGAGAGCAGCCAAGGCCCTAGGTGGGGAGGGGAAGGAGTTTTCTGAGATGACATCAAGAGGCCCACAGATGAGCACCCCCCCACCCCCCACCCCCGCAAGCCTTCCCTGGTCTCCCAGGAGGAAGCCTCCTTTGTTTTTCCCTAAATGCTCCAAAGCTTCTGAAAAGCCAGAAGCTCCCTCACTGCTGAGATCCTGCTCCCTGGGGACGCTTGCCTTTTGGTTTTCTTATGAAATCCCTGATGGGGGTTTGATGTCTCAATTGCATTTCTAAAAGTTGTTCCCCTTTGGGATTTTGTCCTTCCTTTTTTTGTTCTTAGTGATGGAGGTGGTGGGTCTTTTTTCCCCCCTGGTGCCTTTAAGGTGCCCGGGCTTTATGAGGGGTGGCCTACCTACAAAGCACATTGACCCCTACAGGCATGGCTTTCCTGCTTTCCCTGGTCACACCCTCAGGGGCCTATCTCATGTGAAGGGGAGCGACGCTCCCCTTCATAAAGCATCCTTTATGGTTTTGCTTTCTATTTAAAAAGGTAAGAGGTTGTGCTTGAGGAAAATGTGTTAAGTTCTGAGTAAAGAAAACATGCTGGTAGGAGTGAAGAGGCTGTCTTCACTTCTGATTACAGAGGGCTACCTATCTTCCAGTAGGGCACTCACTGGACATTCTGGATGACATAATTTTTAGAAATCTTTGAAGGTCCGTGGTTGGGAAAGGGTGGAAGATTCCTGCCACAAAATAAGAAGAAAACACCACCCAGAGAGTTAATCCTGCCTGATGCTGGTGTTTGCCAAGGTGCTGCTGGCCATCCCAGGCGGGCAGGCCCCAGGCAGAACACACAGAAGGATGGTGCCCTTAAAAGCCCAAAGGGTGCACCAAAAGACGTCCCCATGAAGCTCCAATCCCACACAGATTAGCCTTCAGATTGTTAAACTGAGTTGTATTTGTGGAGGCTGTGCCGAGAGAGGAGAGAGACTTACCTGTCCTCTATAGGTCTGAAGGAAAAGTAAAAATCGGGATAGGGGTGGAGTGTGGTGGAATCCTTGGGGAATACCAGAGCCCAGGTTTGTCATCATCTGCGTTTGGGGCAAGGATTTCTACTCTCTGTGTTACCTTCCATCCCCTCCCCCACCCACCCATCGCCCATACATCTAAGTCACATACTTGGTTACAACGCTGTTGATAGACCTCGCTGGGGTGACACAGGTGTCCCACAGCTGGAATGCAGTGATGTACAGCTGTAAATGTGCCAAAGCTCCCAACTGTCCACTTAAAAATGGGTGTATAAATTATGACTCATTCAAGCTTCCCAAAAAAGCCACCTAGCATTCTTCTAATCAGAAAGTCTTCATGTTTCAGTTCTATTTTCTGCACTTGCATTTGCTTTGTGGGGATACTTGTTGTTTTTTTAACATAGCAAAATCACAATGATACAATTTTTTTTAAAGTTTTTATTTATTTATTTGACAGAGAGAGAGAAAGAGGTCACAAGTAGGCAGAGAGGCAGGCAGAGAGAGAGGAAGGGAAGAAGCCTCCCCGCCGAGCAGAGAGCCCAATGCAGTGCTCGATCCCAGGACCCTGAGATCATGACCCGAGTCGAAGGCAGAGGCTTAACCCACTGAGCCACTCAGGCACCCACAATCATACAATTTTTATCCTTCATTTCAAATTCTGAAGTCTTTTCCAACATCATTGCAATTATTTATAAATAGGATTTTTTCAACTTGGGTTTTTAATAGGTACTTGTTTTTTTAAAGATTTATTTATTTTAGAGAAGGAGAGAGAATGCACTCGAGTGGGGAGGGGCAGGGAAAAAAATCTAAGCAGACTCCCTGTTGAGCATGGAGCCCAACATGGAGCTCGATCCCAGGACCCCGAGATCATGACCTGAGCTGAAATCAATAGTAGGCTGTTTAGCTGACTGAGCCACCCAGGTGCCCCTAGAAGATTTTACTTTTTTTTTTTTTTTAAGATTTTATTTATTTATTTGACAGACAGAGATCACAAGTAGGCAGAGAGACAGGCAGAGAGAGGAGAAAGCAGGCTCCCTGCGAAGCAGAGAGCCCAATGAGGGGCTCGATCCCAGGACCCTGGGATCATGACCCGAGCCGAAAGCAGAGGCTTTAACCTACTGAGCCACCCAGGCGCCCCTAGAAGATTTTACTTTTAAGTAATCTCTATACCCAGCATGGGGCTCAAAACCCTGAGATCAAGAATCACATGCTTCACCAACTGAGCCAGCCAGGCGCCCCTGGTTTTTAATAAGTACTTCAAAAGTACGTCTTGAGTACCTTCTCATTTAAAAATAATTTCAAGGAGTACAGTGGTATATGGTACAAACATTTACATTCTCCCACTGATACCCCCACCCCATACATGCAGTCCCACCGTCAGTTCTCACTTCCCTCTCCCTAGGCAACCACTGTTCACAGTTTGGTTAAACATAATTTTTAAGTGGGCATATAAGTTTTCATGTGATGGGGGGAAAATCATAACATTTTCCCCTATTTGGGGACATTTAGGTTGTTTCCTGTTATGGCTTTTTTTTTTCTTTTCTTTTCTTTTTTTAAACATTGGGGCAGAGGATTCCATTGGAGCAAATACAAAGCAAGCCATAGATTACGCGGTCCTGTGTTCCTCTGGTGATTGTCAAAGCCATCAAGGATAGGCACTAAATTAGATATCAAATTAGGGGGTAATTTCCAAGTAAGAGAAGGGGCCCAGAATACAGTAAGGATTCTATGTTAAATGCTTTACCGATCTGTTCTCTTTTAAAGCACCAAAGATCTCAAGAGAAAGGAGATCGTTCCCATGTTACAGGTGGAATACTGTGGTTCACGGGGACCTTGCCCAAGATCACACACCATAGAGTGCGAAACTCAGCTCTGAGTTGCCAGACACCAGACTGGAAGCTTGATGGTTCTGTAACCAAACAGGAGACTCTTGTTTTCCTATCTCTGCTTAATTTAGGCAAATACCATCGCAGCCACCAACCAACATTCATCTGCAAGGAAGCACTGAAATGTTACACGGATTCTCACTTATTGTTGTTTTTAGCTACAGTTTGAGCGCCTTGTGTTTAGTAGACGTTGTACTAATTGCTGTATGTACTTCATTCACTCGTCACCTTGAAAGGGGTGGGCATTATCCCCATTTACCAGAGGAGGAATGTGAAACCCAGAAAGGTTAAAAAAAAAAAAAAAAAGTTGCCCAGTATGACTCAGAGGCGGGGGGTGGGGGACTCAGTCCTCGCGGTGTATAACTCCAGACCCGAGCGCTGACCAGACTCTGCGGCCCACCAGACCACAGATCCGCCCTCTAGCCTGTCTCCATCAGGCCGGGCCACCAGACAGCACCTCATTTTGTTCTTCCTCTTCCTACCCCCAGACAACAGCGACCTGATTGCGTGCACAGTGATCACCAAGGACGGCGGCATGGTCCAACGATTCCTGGCGGTCGACATTTACCAGATGAGCCTGGTGGAACCCGACGTGTCTAGGCTCGGCTGGGGAGTGGTCAAGTTCGCCGGCCTCCTGCAGGTATGACGTCCGAGGCCTCCGGAAGCTCTTCTTGGTCAGCTCTAGACCAAACTAATTTCCGAGGATACAAGGAATATGTGAACAGACCGTCATTGAAAAAAAAGTTGAAATACTGCACAGATAAGGGTCAAGTGTTCTTTGACCCAAACCCTCGGTTCTTTAAACTTTCTCCTGCGTGGTCGCTATGGTCCTTCCAGAGCTGGTGCTCCCCCAGATGCACATATAAATACAGCTACACGTACTGTTTATAAACATGGTGCACACATACTTGAGAGGATGTGTGTGTGTGTGTGTTCTGTAGTGTCACATGGAACACATTCTAAACTTTCTTTTTCATTCAATCCATGTCTTAGAGCTAACCGTGTTAGTGTACGCAGACTCCCTAGTGTTCTTTAAACTGCTGCATGACCACACAAGGCATAATGACGTCGGCCAGCTTTTTTACTTCTACAAACAGTCCGCCATGAACAGAACCATCCTTCCTTCTCGAGCAAGGGTTCCCCTCGGTGGCTCTCAAGAAGTTGGGGTGTGCCTGTTTTCACGGTTCGTAGATGCTGCCAAACCCCTCTCAAGTGATTGTCATCACCAGCAAGGCACGAGAGTCCCCTGGCCCTCACTCCCTTTGTAGCAGAGATGAGCTCTAAAATGCCAAAACACTAAGTTGGGACTCGGGTTTTCTTAATGTGTGTCTGTCTGCTGGGTGACTAATGCCAGCTCGTTGACTGAAGGGAATGAAGAACCAGGCGGGGACAGCCTTCCAGCTCCTGTCCCCTGTTAGAACCCCCACTCCCCGAGCATCCAGCCGGCTCTCCCTGGCCTGAGGTGTGCCTGGCTGCGAGGGAGTCTCTGGTCGCTGGCAGGGTCTTGCTCAGGCCTGCTGTAACGTCTAGCCCTGCATGGTATGATACACGGGCAACATCCCACTGTCTTAGGGAGCCACCCATGTATTTGAAGAGGCTATCGGAACCTCCTCTTTTTCCAGATCTTTCCATGTAAAAAATGTCTTTTACAGAGAATGATGTGAGAAACTATATGAAGAATGTTTCATTTTAAAAAAAGACTCCCGTGTAAGAGGCTGTCCGTTAGATGACTTAGTGCTTCTTATTTATCTAGACTTAGGATCAATTTCCTTTAGAATTTAGTGTCAGGAAAGTGTTTTCCTCCATCGAAGGATTAATACATGTCCTCCATCAGACAATGAAAGGCACATAAACCTTTCCTTTTGGTCGCCTTCCAGGAGTTACTATTTATTTGTCAGGCACATTACTGTGTGCCAGGTTCTCCGCTTTCAATGTGTAACATCTCATCTAATCCCCACGCAACATTCCAAGGCAGATTTTCTTTCCAAAGAGCCCGTGTCAGACTTCATGCTTACAAACAGCAACCATCTCACTTGGGAGCCTTTCCCCCAGCTCGTGTAGCACCTCTGACTTCTGCATCTGCCTCCTGTCTCCTGCCTTCATCTTGTGTCGCCTCAAGCTCTGGTGGGAAGCAGACTCTTTGCACAGAATCCACTCTGGGGTTTGCCAGGCGATCCATCCGTAGCACAGTTGCTTTGCGTGAGTTTTCTTCCACGTCTTTCAAGTGCAGCTTTCTTCACATGCCTGCAGAAATGGCCCTCCCAGTCCCTTTCTCGGGGCTAGCGTTTTCCTTTAGGGACGAGGAATTCTTCATACACACACGAATGGGTGCCAGAGATGCCCCCTTCTTAAGAGAAGCCAGGAAGAAGCTGCTCAGTGGACGGGTGAATAGATCTAAGATCAGGTCAGATGGCCATTGGCATTTTTGGCTTGTTACCTGTTGTTTCTCAGAAGTCAGAACTGCTGGAGTCCGACCGTTTGAGTCCCTGTGGCCCTTTGATGAAGCTGGGGCACCATTTATTCACTGGCTTACTCAGGTCCTTGACATGGGTAGGGCCCCAGCCCCCACACCCAGCACGGGCTCCCTTGGTGTGTCCTCTCCACGTGTCCTGGTCTGGTGTGTGCCCGTCCTTGACTCCAACTTGGGAGGCTGCTCCTTGAGGGCAAAAGCCTAGTTGAATTTGGGGAACCCCCTTCTTGATGAGAGGCTGACCCCACAGCTTCCGAGCTACTGCCCTCCTGCCGAACCTCACAAATGCCCTTTCTCTGGCCCCTAACATAGGACATGCAGGTGACGGGCGTGGAGGATGACAGCCGCGCCTTGAACATCACCATCCACAAGCCTGCGTCCAGCCCCCACTCCAAGCCCTTCCCGATCCTCCAGGCCACCTTCGTGTTCTCGGACCACATCCGCTGCATCATCGCTAAGCAGCGCCTGGCCAAGGGCCGCATCCAGGCAAGGCGCATGAAGATGCAGAGGATAGCCGGTGAGTGCTGGCCAGCCCTGGCGGCCATCCTTGGAGCCCTCGGGCTCTCACGCTGACCCCCAGAAGAGGTCACCTGGGGTCTAGGAGCTCACTGTGTTCTGGTGAAAGGACAGAAAATCTGCTCAGAATTCCCCATCCCCCAGGTGTCTGATTCCTAGAGAGCTTCTGGGGCTTCATGGAAGAGAAGGGGAATCCTCCCTAACCAAGCAGGAGGCCACGAGCGGCCGGTGTCCGTGTGGGTGTCCCACACACAGGAGTCTTCTAGCTTATCCTTAAAAACGCTTGGACATTCCCATCTTCCACCTTTGATCCTTAACCCTTAAGATCAGCAGGGGCTGTTCTGCCCACTGCTCAAAAGAGTAAACTGAGGCTCGGTGACTTCCCCCCAAAGTCACACAAGCAGCCAGTTGGCAGAACCCAAATGCAGAACTTCTGCCTCTAGAGCTCGTCTCTTCCCCCTCTCCCTCCAGCTGTCGTGAGAGGCAGCCCTGCTTGGCGAGGGGGGCCACGATGACCCAGCACTAAACTCGGAAGTCGGTGTACGCGTCATAGGCGCTGTGGCGAATTTGCAAGGAGGCCTAACGCTGCCCCTTGCAGGATGGCCCGTGCTTTCTTAGAAATCAGGGCCCTAAAACGAGGGTGTTCCATTCATCAGGGCTGACAGCATGGCATTCCCCGGGGGTAAGGCAGTCTATCAGCTTCTCAGATTATAAACAGTCGTCCTCCAGGCACCAGCGCCTCTCAGTCCAAGCACCGATGGTCATTCTGGTGTGCTCGCCGGGAGGACTTCCAGCCCACTTGGGGAGGAAGGGCGCCTTCTAAAGGGATTGCCAAAAAATAAACATTTGGCGGGCTGGGTCTCTGGATGTCACGGATTGGGTTATTGACTGCGCGTGCCCTGTTGGTTTGCCCAGGCCTGCGTCCCAGGCGGTCCCTGTTTCATTTCTCACTTAGTGGAAACTTGGCCTATGAAATCATTACAGAAGCATTTTGTAATGTGCAAAGTGACTTAAATCATTCAGCCCTTTCTCTGAGGATTTATTTTCGGAAGGTTTTTTTGTTGATGTTGTTGTTGTTGTCATTGTTGTTAATGTAAAGCAATTTCTCACCGCTGGCACGAAGGCTAAATATTTCATTTGGAAAATTGAGAATTATGCCGCAAAGTGGCTGTTCGAAGTAACGCCTTGGGTATTCCTTAAATCGATTTTAAAAAGCCCCTCCAAATTGCTCTATCATGAGATTTGTTTCCGGAAGGGAGGACAGCAACTGTGACAGATACACACAGGCTCATAAATACACGTGCACACACGCGGATAGGTTCGCCCTCACACACGCTTCCCCATGCACACGTACACATGGGAACTTTCGGGGCAGAATTGGCCCCATTTGTTCTGGGGTCTGAAATGACCCCCGTGGTGAAGCCTGGCAAGGGTCTTTCACGTGCGGAAGCCAAAGGTCCAAAGTGGAGACTGGCCAGCATCCGTGTCCGAAACCCTTGCTAGGCGCTGGCTGCGTTTTGAGCTCAGGCGTGACCTCTGGGGTCACGCCGCTCTCCCCAGCTCAAGGCTGCCAGCTCCCCACTTGGCACCATCCAAGTGATGCGCCCGGCAGAGCCGCCACCACTCCAGCTGCGGCCCACCCCGTCCAGAGCCCCGTCACCTTCACCCCCAGCCCGCACGATGAGCATGAACCACGGTGTTGTTTGAACATAGCCCTCCTGGACCTCCCGATCCAGCCGACGACCGAAGTCCTGGGGTTTAGACTTGGCTCCTCCTCTTCCACCCAGCACCTGCCTTTCCGTTTCTACGACCAGTGCCGCCGGGGCAGCAGCGACCCCACGGTGCAGCGCTCTGTGTTCGCGTCGGTGGACAAGGTGCCAGGTAAGCCGCCCCCAGCCCGCGCCGCCTCTCATCCCCTCCTGGGGGTCCGGGCTTGCTGTCCCAGGAGCCTGCGCGAGCAAGCTTCCCTTTCCCCTCGCGGAGTCCGGTCGGCTGGAAGCACCCATTTCTTAGAATCCGTCGAAGCTTAGCACAAGATGAAACACGAGCCCTAGAAATAAACCTTGGCTTTCTCTTTGGTATTCTGCCACCTGGGTTTGATTTTCCAGAGATTTTCTGGGGATGTGGAAGAACTTCTCAGAATTAAGACTGAGAAGTTTCTTGGAAATTTCTTGGAAATACTTAGATTGCTAGTAATGAGGTTGTGGGGGAGTAGTTTCCTTCTCCGTGTGGGATGACTAGAGAGATGACATGCGTGCTTCCTCTTAGAGCCCCTGGAGAAGGGAGAGCTCCCTACAGGCCGTGACACTCTCTCCCATCTCGGAGTACCTCTCCCCACTCTCTCTCAAGCTCATCTTGAAACCACCTCCCTCCCAAAAAGAGAAACATGAAGAGAAAGTTCAAAGGCAGCTTGCTTCTCCAGAAGGGCCGGGGGGCTCTCCCCTTCCTGTGCTGGTGCATCCGCCTTAAGTAAATCCACGTGCACACCGATCCCTCGAAAGAGAACCTTGCTTGCCCTTGATTACAAAACTTCCGAAAGTTGGCCAGGCTGTCCCCTGCAAGCGTTAGGGTTTCGAACTTCAATTGATAAGTTGCAAAATGTGTCTCAAAGCAGTTATCAATTTAAGAACAGCTGTTGATTTAAAGTGCCGTCGTAAGGACCTGTCCAAAATCAGGGTCCTTCTTTTCCCTTCACTCCGTGGTTGATCCTCTCTTCGTTCTTTGATTTCATTAATGTATTTTAGAAATATATATACTGTAAGTATATATGATGTTTAAAAAAAACCCAAACAGGACATGATAAAATGAGACATGAGTCACCTTTGCCCCAGAAGGAATCACTGTAAACAATTTCTTGCTTATCATTTTAGAAGTGTTCGTTTTATGCCCTTTATGTATTTTCTTGTCCGTTTTTACACACGGGGTCGTACCATATGTGTAATTCTGCACCTTGCCTTTTTTTTTTTTTCCACTTAATTTGGTGTTACATGTCAATGCATTATAGATTGACTTCACATTCATTAATAATTAACTCTTGTATGGTATTTGATTGTATGGCTGGACCAGAAAATCTTTTATATTGTGTTGCGTTGATGGACATCTGGGTCATTTCCAGTGTTTTGCTCTTCCAGTATTGTAGAGAACATCCGTGGGATGCCTTGGTGTAACCATTGCAAATCTTGAGTATCAGGGGGATAAATTCTCAGCAGTGGCTTGGCTCGGTCAAAAGGGAGCCTTTTCTTCCTGACATATGTAGTCCCAACATGCACTCTGGAAAAGTGTACCGGTTCACGCCATCACCCACTGCCTGTGACTCTTTTCATCCTTAAAACCAGTCGTAGTCTGTAAGACCGACTCTGTCCCCCACCTCTGTTTTCAGCTATGAAATGTGAGATGATTTCTGCCTCCTTCAGGGCCTGGACAAATTTTTTTTTTTAAAGATTTATTTATTTATTTATTTGAAGGGTGGGTAGGGGCCGAGGGAGAGGGAGAAGAGAATCTCAAGCAGACTCTGCACTGAGTGCGGAGCCCGACACGGGGCTCGATCTCACAAGATCATGACCTGAGACGAAACCAAGAGTCGGACGCTTAACTAACGGAGCCCCTGGAGGATTCTTTGTTAAAAAGTATCGAGTCTTCTTCACATTCTGTAGAGATGGTTGTTAAGTAAATATAAATGATGGCCATGAGTCTGGGTTAAACACAGATTGGCTTGGTAAGAAATCATTCCTTTTTTTTCATTCATTCTTTTTTTTCTACACACAGTTATAATTTATTATAACATTTCTATAAGCACTGCCTTGTGATTTTTGTCATTGAGCTATAACTGACATATAACATTTATTAAGAAATTATTTCCTTAGGGTCATTAGGATTTCATCTCGGGAGTGAACGGGTTAAGGAGGAAAACCGCGCCCCTTGTTTGCCGTTCCATCCTTTTTGGAACAAGGCAAGTGTAAATAAATAAATAGAGCCAAATGTCACATTCTTCAGCATCTGCATAATCGTGTCTCTGTTTGCAGAAGGCTTTACAATGCCTGATTGCTAACTTCTCCCACCCTGCCTGGGCTCCAGGGGAGAAGTGAGCTCATCCAGTGCTGGGGGTACCGTCCTGTCTGCCATAGCCTGGGCCTGCCTGGCAGGGGGTCCAGCATGGCTGGAACGCCTCCATCCTGTTGCTGGGCCCAGGGTTGGGTATTTGAAGTTGAGCCAGTTGAGACCGTGGCGAGGCAAAGGTAGTCGCCGAAGCTGGCCATCTGCCCCTTCCCTGTCTCTTGCCCCTGGCAGCCCCTGGAAGTGCTGCTCAAGTGCGGGGCGGGGAGTGGGACATACACCCTCATGTGTCCCCAAGGGCAACTGCTCTGGACCCTTGGGAAGAGAGGCCTTGCTGCCTTCCCGCACTGGCCTGTGTCAGAGATGGGACCTAAAGAGCAAGTGAAATCCGTGAGCCTCGGCATGACTCAGACGGAGGGAGGGGAGCTCTCCCCACCCTGCCCTTCCTCACCACCTGCTGTCTCAGTAGCCTGCCCCACAGCCACCCTCACCCTCGATCATGTAGGACTATCTACGGTGTGTTTAGACATCCAGCCTCACCTCTTCCCTTTTGGCCAGAGAGATCTTTCCAGAACACAGATCACACCGTGCCCTTTCCTGCAACCCTCTAGCAGCTTCCCGTTGCACTTGGAATACAATCCAAAGCTCTCACTCTGGTCTTGTGTGGTTGTTGTGAGATTGGCCCCAGCTGGCCTCTCAGGTGCAGCCCCCCCCCCACTTCCTTCTGTCCCATACCCCAGCTGTACCAGCCCCTGCTACTCCTTTGAGTCATGGCTCCTCAAAGTTTTGGCCTCGGGATCCCCTTTAGATTCTTGAAAAAAGTACCAAGGATCCCAAAGAGGTATAGCTTATATCGATTATATTTATTAGTATTTCAGGTAGCACAAATTAAAATAGAAATAAACTTTATTCACATATTTTTTAAATAAAACCAAACTCCTCACACATCACATGTAAATATAAATAACAGTTTTTAATGAACAATAACTGTTTTCCAAACAAACAAAAAAAAACCCATAAAACACAAAACCTCATGTTTTATATTTTTGCAAATCTCTGTAATATCTGGCTTAATAGAAGGCAGCTGGACTCCTGCATCTGCTTCTGCTTTCAGTCTGTTGTCATAGCATATGTTTTGTGCCCTCTGGAAAGCTCCCCCATACACTCCTGGGAGAGTGAATGTAAAAGGAAAACGCTGTCTTACTATTTTTATGTGAGTAGTTCTGACCCTGGAAGGCCCCCAGGGTTCCCCAGACTATGCTTTGAGAACCACTTCTCCAAGTCACTGGCCTCTCTCCTGCTTTAGGGCCTCCTCATTGGATGTTCTTCCCCGGATCTGTGTGTGGCTGCCTCCTCCTACTGCACAGGCCTCAGTCTGCATGCCACCTTCTCCGAGAGGCCTTTCCTGATTCACCCCTCCTTCCTCCATCTCATTAGCCTGATTTATTTTCTCTGTAGTTCTTTACCTGGATGACCTATTTGGGTACCCGGCTGCCGTCTTCCTAATGGAGAAGACCGCTCCCGTGGAGAGCTGGTCTGTCCTGTTTATTGCTGTACCTCAGCACCTAGCTTTATGCCTTCATTCAGTATTTACTAGTTGAAGGATGAGCCCACACTTGTGCTTTGCACAGCTTGGCGCAGTTCCCACTGATGCCTTCTTCCTGCGTGAACACCAGAAAGACGAATTCTCTCTGGGGCCCTAGACCTTGGATTTTTTAGTCTGTGGCACTTGGACTAGGGAAGGGACACCAGGGAATGGAGCCCCCAGAAGAGCTTAAGCAGAATTTCCTCACCCTCAACTTGGAAGTTTTCAAAAAACCAAAGTGTGGGCCCGGGGTGGGGGTGGGGGGTGGGGGTCACCGGAAGCACAGCCTAGGTTGGCCTCTGATGCCACGGCATCCACCGCTGCTGTATGGGCCCATGAGTGCACCCTTGCCACTCCAGCGCACTCTGGGAATGGTCTTGCTCTGTGTCCCTCACCCTAGGCCACACAGCTGCAAAACCCCGGGCCATGTGGGACCGACACTCCAGCCTGGGGGATAATTCCCGGTGGAGAAGACAGTTCTGGCCGCCTGCCTCGGGGTGGCGGCTGGAGGAGCTAACTCCGTTATGACGTATCTTCCGATGTCATCCACGGCCCAGGTGGTCATCACAGAGCCACTTGCCCCCCCCCTTTACAAGCTGTAAATGATGATATTTGATGAAAATGTACCCTCCATTTCCTTGGAAGAGATACTAAAGTAGAATATAAATCAGGCCTCTTAGCTACTGTGGTATATTTTTCTTTTTTCACTGGGCTTGGAGAGAAATCATAAATTCTCTGTATTGGCCAATTTTAGATTCATGGCTCTTGCCCCTGCAGAGTGTCCTACTCCAAAGGGTAGAGGCTTGGGTGCAGGCCTGGCTGGGGCGTCTCGGGCATCAGCAGATAGTGTGTCCAGGTGCACAGGCACGACCAGCTCTAGACTCGGCCTTTGAGATGCAGCCTTCCGTGGTTCGTGCCCTCAAGGACTTGTCCCAACAACCCACAGTGACAGCTGACTGCTGGAATCTGCCAAGGGAGGCAGGGTGTCCAAAACTAGACCACTGAAGTCTCTTTCCACAAACACCAAGTGGACCAGAAGCTGTTCCCGAAATTGCCCCAGGGCGGGGGTGGTGGCGGCGTGGGCAGCAGTCTCCAGACAGAGGGTCAGGGCTCTGGCCTCCCGGGGCAGCCTTGACCCGCCACTCTAGAATCCTTCTGGCCCAGAGGCCACTCATAGGTGTTCACCTTGCAGGTCATGGTGACGTGGAGTGGGCAGAACACCGCAGTCCCTCCTGCTCAGGCCCTCTCCTGCTTCCCAGCTCTAATCCAGACTTCTGCCTGGAGCCCTCCGCGTGGCTGGTTCCTTCTCAACATTCAGGACTCTGCGCAGGGGGGCCTCCACTGGGGGCTCCAACCCACCCCAGGACTGCTCTGTGCGCCAGATGGTTTTTATTTATTTGAGGTGAAATTCACATAACAGAAAACATATTGAAAGGATACAATTCAGTGGCATTTAGTCCATTCGAAGTCTTGGGCCGTGACCACCTCGGCTGGTTCCAGAATAGCTTCATTGCCCCCCACGTAAAAGCCCATTGAGCGCTCACTCACCATTCGCCCTTCCCCAGCCCCTGGCAACTGCTGCTCTGCTTTCTGTCTCTGTGGACTTAACCTGCTCTGGATGTTTCGTATACATCCTATGTTGCATGGCCTTTTGTGTCTGCCTTTGTTCACGTAGTGTCGTGTTTGCGAGGTTGCTCCACGTTGTAGCGTGTGTCCGCGCTAGCCGCTGTGCGGCCAGACCACATCTCATTCATCCGTTCTGTCACCCACGGATGGCCATGCGGCTGGTTCTGGCCTCCGGGCGACCGCATAGCTGTGAGCGTACGTACACCTGGAAATTTTTATTTGAACACCTGTTCCCGGTTCTTTGGAATATCTGCATCAGAGTTGGGATGGTTTTTCCCATGGTCTCCAGAGCCCTTGCCATTAGCCGAAGTTTGACCCATTTGTCGTCTGTGTCACTCACCCTACACTCGCCGGCAAGGCCCTGGGGTTCCTGTTCGTCTTGCCCTCAGCTGCTGACACTTAGTGAGCAGGTGCTCAGTGACTCTTGAACGCAGCTGAGGGACACGGATTGCTGGATGGAGGCTGGGCTGGGTGAGCCGCTCGGTGTCTCATTTCCCCATCGGTCAGTAATAATCTCCGGCAACAGGGGCGTTGCTGTCCTGCTCCGCCCTGGCTTGGGCTCCTGCACCTATTGGCTCAGGTGCCAGCGGGACAGTCCGACTTTATCCCGCAAGGGCCAAGCTCTGCTTTACTCTCTTCTCGCCCAAGCTTCATGTCCTCCTGGATCCAGGGCGCCAGCTGCCTCTGAGCAAACATGCAAATCCCCAAGCACAGGGGGAGGGCTCTGCTTGCCATGAGACTTATCTTTATCAAAGGCAAACAAACCGGCCCTATCAGTCACTGACCCAGAACACTTAATAGTTCTGTGGAAAGGCAATACGGTTCCAGAGCCAACCCTTGGCGGCTGAGTAACTCAGGAAGAATGCGAAGATGAGTGTGCTCAGAGCCAGCTGAGCTGACCACGAAGCCTTGGACTGACAGCCAAAAAAAAAAAAAAAAAAATCAATGTTTAATTCATAGACCTCAGTCCTGACTTCTCTCATGGGATAACGTACTAGGTGCTAATGTCATCTTATGACAGTGTTTCCCAGAAACTAATTTTTTAGGCCCATTCTTTTTCTTGTTTCCGATTGTAACACTGGAGCCAGTCCTCTCTTTCCAGCTCCCCAAGGCAAGGAGAGGGCCCTTTCTGGAGACACACGGGAAGAACCTCCCTGCCACCTTCCTCCAGTGCCCCGCACCCTCTTCCTCCCCGCTTCCAGCCTTTAGCTCCCAGCCAAAGACCCTAGCCCCTGGGTCAGTGAGTTACAAAAACTTGATTCTGACCCTGAGGCCTCTTTTTTTTTTTTTTTTTTTTTAAGCAAGACGTATTGAGCTGCTAAGCACTTTCTGCAATGTTCTCATTTGCTCCAACAACCCTCAGAAGGGAGGTTTTGCCATTTTCCTTTTGTGCCTGTGCCTGTGAGAAAACAAGTGACCCCAAGGTCACACCAGTGAACTCGGACTGGCCTGAGTCAGACCCTGACTGGCCGCTGCTGCCCCCACCGCCGCCACCTCTTAGTTCTTGACTCCGTTTGGACATATCTAAAATGAATTATCTCTCTGATTTTAGAAATAAAGGCCTCCCCACAGCCACCTGAGGCCTCCTTGGTATCAGGCAAAACCACATTGTTGGCTCCCAAAGGGGTTGTGTTTCAGACAGACAGCTGCTTTCTGGGAGCGCAAAGTAGAGTCTGATTGGAAGAATGAACTGCGCCAGAACCTTGGTGTGCACCGATTCTCTGCTGTGGGCAGTGCTGGGAGCTGAGAGCGCTTGTCCTGATCCACATGCAGGAAGCCAAGGCGTGGACCCAGGCTGCAAGGCTCCCACGGGGCAGGCCCCGAGCCATGCCTCCACTGCCTGCCTCCAAGCCCCCATTCGTCTCAAGGCCGGCGCTGATGGAGACCGAGCCCTAAAAGCTCTACCACCCACCCCCCGGTTGTCAGGGGTTGGTGAGACAGACCGCCATTAGACAGGGGGCTGTGGTGGCGCTAGCACAGACACAGCAGTCACCGTCCCTGTCTTCCGTACTCCAAAACCATGCACTCGAAGTCCCAGGTGGGATCAGGGATAAACCTGCAAAGCAATCATATGCAAGGACACTCTTCTTCCCTTGCAGCCACCACTTAAAGACTTCCAGACGGCGTAGAGCTCGGGGTTACGTGAAGGCCCATCCTCGTATAGATTCGTGAAGACCAGAAAAGCAGAAATGAGACTTTAAATCTTTCCAGTGCAAAAGCAGCATGATGTGAGCTCTCTTCAAAGCTTTCCGGCAGTCACCTCTAAGACAGCAGCCTGCAGGCCGATGGGTCAGCGATGGGGGAATCAGGTTCCATATAAAAATCATCCCTGAGCTGAGTCTTAAGGGTCCCGCTTTCCACGCCTCTTCTGGGGGCCCCCAGGGCAGCCACGATGAAGGGTGTGAGCATACAGCCCACAACGAACCATGTTCCTGAATCAGGGCCCAGAAGGTTCCCTCACCTGGAATGTGCCCCCAGATTTGGGCTCCTTCCCAATTGACACTCTGTGCCTGAGGAGCACTCTTGCGAAACGGAGCACACAGCAGGCAGAGGCAGCCCTCAGGTCCCAGAGGAGCCTTTCTGGGGGGTGGAGACAGAGAGGAGGAGAAAATTCCAAAGAATTGAGTGTTGTGTCACTTTTCGGGGTCATTCCCCACCTCAAACTGTCCAAGTGACTGTGTGCCTGGGAGCCTTATGGTGAGAACAGCACACCGGGGAGCAGGGAACACAGCCCAGGTCGCTCATGGAGCCGAGAGCAGAGAGCCTATGCTAGAGCTCAGGAGAAGAGACCGGACCCCAGCTTCATTCACTCTGTCCTTTGACCTTGGCTGCACTTGGAAAGGTTCTGTCGGCTCAGCGGGCCCCCGGGGGCAGCCTCGCTGGCATCGCAGGACGGGCAGGCACGTGTCAGGGCAAGTGGCACGGTGGCATGCCCGTGTGTGCGCACACGCCCGTGCCCGCCCTGGAGAATGCAGCTCCCGTTGGCTCTCGGGACCATCAGCCTTCCGAGGACGGGTCGAGCCCCTGTATTATAGGGCAGTCGGGAACATTGGAAGAGCACCAAGAAAAGACAGAAGGCACTAGATCTCTCCCCAAGTGAGGTGTCCGTGAAGCAAATCCAGTGTCCTCTCCCATCGTTCTCGCCTCTTTTCTCAGCAGCAGCGTTTGCCCAGAGGAGAGTCTGCAGAAGCAGGTGGCTGAGCCCAGCCCTGGAACAGACGGTTCAGGTTCAAGTCCTGGCTCGACCTTAGACTCGTGACGTGGCCTTGGGCCGGTTGGGTCGCCCCCTGTGCCTGTTTATTCATAGAACAAGTGTGAATGTGCTTAACACCACGGAACTGTACACTAAAAATCAGTCCAGATGGTAAATCTTAACGTGTATTTTTACTACAATTCAAAAGAAAAAAAAAAAGCGGGGTTGAAAAGAGTCACCTACCTCATTAGGCTGTCGTGAGCGTGATAGGAATTAATTCACGTAAGTGCCTAGCAGGATGCCTCACACGTGTGCAGTGTGCAGAGAAGGTTAGGCTCTCAGTATTTTTCATTGTCATTGTTACTAGTCAGGCCTGACCCCCGGGACCCTAAATAATAGGTTCCCTTTCTACATGTTAAATCGGTTTGCGCAAAGTTAATCACCCACGGCTCCTCCTGCTGTAAATAACAGGGACACGGCCATTGCGTAGATTTGCTCATTCAGAAAGACTTTTCATCAGGTGCTGATAAAACACTAGGGCAGAATTGACCTCCTGCCAAAGGGCCATGAGGACTGTGGTTCTGGTCGGTGCCTGAGGCCCCGTAGCTCGTAGAGGCAGATCCGGGGCCCGAGAAGAGCAGAGATCTCTGACCGAAGCCCGGAACAGGCCCACTCCCCACGATACCACCGTGGCTAATTCCACGTTTGCCTGAGCGGGCAGTTCCCGCACGACCGCGCGGACAGCCCTGGGAGGCAGACCGGGAAACCTGAGCTTGGGGAGGGAGAGCGCCTGGCCCGCTCCATGAACCCGTGTGTTCAGCGTCGAAGATGACTGGGTGGTGGACCCCTGGGAATCAGGTGTGCTTTGGGCACCCCGTGAGCTCTTGTATTCCATCCCATAGCATGAGCCACACGCATGGAAACCAGCAAAGAACATGACCATATTCTGTGGACACAAGTGCGTCCAGAGGAGAAGCCGATAAAATTATTTGAAGAAACTTTATGAGCCTTTTCCTATAGATGTTTATTTTTTGCTGCTGAGTCATCTGTCCTGCCAGCCGCAGGCTCTCATTACAGATAAGTGATAGCAAACGGCAAGGATTGAAGTCTGCTTTGAGGGGGTAAAAGCTGGAAGAAGAGAAGACCCTAGTCCTTAATTGTATCTGTGAATTGGAAAAAGACCACCTTGATTTTATTTATACCTTAAAATATCTCTGAACTAGCTTAAGGAACCCCAGGGTCTCCCCGGAACTGGGTTTGAGAACCGCTGTACCACTTCTAAAGAACCAGTCATAGTGCCGGCCTTGGGATCCCAGAGGGTGCAATGCCAACCAGGTGGCACTGCTGAGTGTGCAGACGGCTAGGGGGAGGGGTTGTGAATTCATGAGGCCTCTCCACAGGGTGGGAAGAACCAAAGCAGAAGCCAGGCACGGGACGCGAGAACAGTGCTGCGCGTCCCCAGAGCGGCGTGTCCCCAGAGCGGCGTCAGTCATTGGTCCAACACAGGTCCCTCTCCTTTGTGCCCATTTCTTTGTGGCCTCTTCAAAACACAGCAGCACCTAGGGGCCAGAGAGGGGACCACCAGGGAGAGAAGACGAGGACCCCAGGTTTATGAAGGAACGGGCATTTTTTCAGAAGAACTTCAAGAGTTCCCAGGAAGTTACATGACAGATACACCAAGAAGGTCAGGAGAGAGGATGTGGGCAGCAGGTGTTTCCAGGGGTCTCTTAGGAGTCAAATGAATGGCGTGCCGAGCACACCAGACTGGACGGGGAGGGGGGGCGGGGATGGGTGCACGAACAGGTTGTGCGGCCAACGAGGCGGTTGTGGTGATGACAACATGCAAGGAAGGCAGGAGGGAGCGGGCGACATTTGGTGGCATGGCTGGCGTTGGGCAGTGATGGGGAGACAGCCTGCAAAGCTGGGTGGGGGTCCAAATGGCGGAGGGCTTGCAGCCTGCCGAGGGGTTGGAAGTGTACCCTGGGAGCAGTAGGAAGCCCTCCGAGGTACTCAGGCCAAGGAGTGAGGAGTCAGAGGACTTGGGTTTTGCCTCACTGGAGTCGGCAAGGGCAGAGGAGAAGAGGGTGGGCAGAAAAGAGAGGGAAGGCCTGTTCCGCCCTTCAGCGGGTGGTGTTCCGCCCTTCAGCGGGTGGGCCGCACCTGTGCGGTAGATGGCGCCGTGCCCTTGGCAGGGGTGAGAAGCGGCCTCTCTGCGGAGGTCCTCCCTTCCTCAGCTTGCTCTGCCTCCTTCTAGACCTTTCTGTCTATATGTGCCTACTGTGCTTGTGCTACAGTGTTGCATGGCTTTTGTATTTTTTCCACACCGACGATCACTGTTTTCACTCAACAGCACGCCTTGGATTTTTTTTTTTCTTTCTGTTAGTTCATAAGAGTGCCCGTTTTCATTTTTACTGCTGCTGAGCCGTCCGTCGTGTGGGCAAACCACTGTTTATTTAGCCAGATCCCCACTGGCGGACATTCAGGTTGGGGCCAGTTTTTGTCCTTAACAAAGAATGAGCCCTCCGCGCACCGTTGCGCAAGGATTTCCCTGGAGCAAGTAACCGTGAAGTGAATCCAGAAGTGTCTAGGGCTGCGGCCCTAATGGGACTTGGTGACCAGTGAAATATGTGGGTGGAGGGAGAGAGAGACTCCCAGGGCCAGTTACGGCAGGCCATTAAGGAGTCCCACTTTCTCTGTAGACCTTCTGTGTGCGTGTAGCCATGCAGGGCATTCTGATGATCCCAAGTTGTGAGCTAGCAAAATCCTCGCTACTTGTGGATGTCGTTCTGTCCAGGAGGCCTTCAAGAGCTGTGATGACTGGAAAGGTTCCCAGGGGTGGGCATAGGGGGCCCCCGAGGGCTGGCCTGCCCTCCGCTTGGCTTGTCGTCACCAACAGGGCGTGATGGCATGATGGCACCCCCCGGGGGTTCTCCTCCGACCTCCTGGCTTCTCCACTGGGGTTCGGACTGTCTTCGGTTCTTTCCTCTCTCTAGCCAGCATCCCACGACTCAGGACAGCTTCCTTTATCTGCGGCTATCTGGCCAGGGCATTTTGTATGAATGTGCTTTTCTGCAGAAACACAGAATATTATTTGTTCAACATCTCAGACTCCCAGAGGGCCAGAAGTCAATATTAGCCCAGTGTGGCAGGAATGGCTGTGTTGTGACATCGCTTCACACTTCAACAGCCTGTTCCTAGAGCTACAGAGTAACTGCAAAAAGATAGCCCGAAGCCCATCAAATCGGGGGCAGATGACTTGTTTTACTTTGTCTCCACTGCTGCCTGCCACGAACTCCAGCCCCTGAAATCACCATGAGATTTGGGCATTAGATGCTTCAACTGCATGAAATATTAAGTTTGGGGGGTGATTTGCACTGACTTCTCTGAACATATGTGCCAGTTTGGTAAGAATTTGGTGCATGCCATATGTGGTCTACTTCTAACTTCACAGACCTTATAAGGCTCCAGGATCCCCTTTATTGAATGCCTGCTGTGGGCTTGCTAGGCACTCAGCAAGTTGCTTTTTATAAAATAAAGAGAGAAATGTGTAAAAACTTTCACATCGTTAACCCCACTTTTGCAGCTGGGACAAGCGAAACTCAAATGCAGACCCTCTACCCGAGGTCCCGGAGAGCTTGAGCCTGGTTTCAGACTCCAACCCTTTGTAATGCTTCTACCTACTTCCTGAGAAAAAGGTTATCTCTTGCTCAGTGTTCTTTGCTTTCTTGCTAAATCGACTTCAAGGTTCTTTGGTGCTTCTGAGATGAAGTGGCCTTTTGTTGTGGCTTTCTGAGTATGTTGACTTCACAGGCTGACAGTTGGGCCTCAGGTGCTGGGTACGACGCATACTCCAGCCTCTCAGGCAGAATGGGTCCTGATAAATCCTGGGTTCAGTCCAGCGGCAGGAAGAGTCCGTGTTGACAGAATGAGCGTCCCCACCCCCAACCCTAAGTATCCTGGAGAATGTTCTGAGACAGTTGACATTTATAAAATCTTGGGCATTCTGGAAAAATGCTTTTTAAAACAAAAACAAAAACAGATTCCCAGCCTGATGCCCAGGGAGCACATTGCACAGCTCAGAGCAGCGTCCTGTTGTCTCGAAACAGTGTCCGTGCGCTGGGGGCACAGCCTGCCTGCTCCTTGTGCCCTCTCTGACTTCCTCCCTCCACCTCAGCAGAAAGCAGATGCAGAAAACACCCTGTACCAACTTGTGTCCCCACTGCGTCAGCAGAGGGGCCCTTCGTGCATGCTAGAACACAGCCTCAAGCAGCTTAAAAACTTCCAACATCCAGGCATCTTCGCTCTGTCACAAGTGTGCCTCCACATGCTCTAAACCATGCTACAGCCCTGCCAGGGAGCTCTCGCCATGAGGAGGGTAGGGGCCCGTGCCCTGGAGTTAGCCCACTTAGCTTTTTCGGCACCGACCCATTGGTAGCTGTGTGCTGTCAGGAAATTCCAGAAGGGTCCTGAGCCTCATTTTCTTCTTCTATAGAATACAGCCTTCCCTCCCAGGGCAGGAGCTTAGCCCTGGGCCAGCACTCTGTAAGGGGCCTCACGAGATCCTCGTAAGTAACAGTCTCTGACGGAAGAGGAGGGAGCCAGTGCCCCGAGGACTAGAGCAGCCTGACCTTGGGGTTGATAGGCCGGCACTTTCGGCCCTGCGGCTGGGGCTCTAGCCCCGTACAGTGCTGCTGGCCCAGCTCACCCAGGGCACTCACAAGCAGACTTGCTGGTGCTCTCAGGCTCTGCCAGCCAAGGGGACTTCTGGGCACCTGCCTGGCGAGGGCCACCAAAGCCAGCGCCATCTCAGCCCCTGTGCATTCTTCCGGCAAGCAGGCACTGAACACCTCCCACAGCTCCACGCCTGGCCCTTGTGCAGCCGGCAGCCTATGTGGCAGAAGCAGATGTGGAAATGGGGTGTCCTGTGTGCCAGAAGTCATGGCGGGGGGGGGGGCAGGTGCGGACAGCTAAGCTGCCCAGAGGCCCGCTGCTGCTGGCATGCAGAGGGTGAGGGGTGGTGGGTAGAGAAGATTGCTCCGGGGGGAGGGGCAGGCTGGCGGGAGATGTGGATCTCACCTGAGCTTTCTGGGCTTCAAGCCGGCAAGGGCACAGTGGATCCGCGTTTGTCCGAGCGCCTGGTGGCCGCCGGCTGGGAACAGGTTAGAGACAGCAGTGCAGGGCAGCCGCTAGCGCAGTCAGTGACAGGTTTGGGAGCCGCTTGCCTGGTTGTGACAGGTGTGCTCCTGAGGATGGCGCTGTCCCCTGATGTTCCCGTGTGGCACGGGCGGGTCCACGAAGCGCTTCCCGTTCACACTCTCAGTAATGCCAAGAGGGGAGGGGATGGGGAGCCCAGGCCCTGGAGTGGAGGCGACCAGCCGGGTCGACCTTCAGGAGGCCCCAGTGAGCTTCGCCCTCTACCCCTCAAGCTGTTGGAGGCTGAAGGGCTGAACTGGTCGCCTGCCACTGAGGACCGTTTCCTAAGACTCACCGCGTCGCTGGCATCTGGCTGAGTGTCTCCACGATCCAGGGCACAGCAGCCTGGGGAGGAAGGCCCTGTTACTCTCCCCACTTCACAGCTGAGGAGTGTGGGGCCCAGAGAGGTTGAGTAACTTGCCCTAGGTCGCACAGTGGTCAGGGGCGCTGCTGAAACCCACTCCTCTGCCCCTCTCACCCCCATCTACTCAGGGCCTGGAGACCCAAGGACGTTCTCAGCCTCGCCCTGGGGGAGCCGCAGCGGGTAGAGGGGACGCCATGATCTCAACCACAGCCCCTCACACTTGGTGCCTGAGCCCCGCTTCTCTCCCAGGCCGAGAAAGGGTTTCTGCGCACGCCCGTCACGGCGCACTAATCAGTCGGGCCCAAGATGCCCGTGCGTGGCGCGCAGCGCTGAGTGGCTGCCTAGGCTTCCCCAGGCCAATGGACAGCTGCGCAGTAGGTGTGATGTAACAACAGCTTCTCTCCTACTTTTTGCAGCCTGAGCTGGCTCTCAGCCAGAACTCTTTTTACCAAAATTTATTTATTTATTTATTTATTTATTTATTTATTTTGGTTTTTGTGTGTATATATACACACACACATAAAGCACTGACCTGCAGTGTGGGAAACGCTCGTGTGCCGCTGAGCACGGGAGCGTCTGCTGTGGAGATGTAAGGTCTGCTGGTCCAGGGTGAATTTAGAGACTCTCTGGAAGGTTCTAGGGCTGACCCAGCCCATAGTTAAGCTCTTCAGGGAAGTGAGCTTGGGGAGTTCTTCATTTCATGGCTGTCGTGGCCCCACACAGACGGGCTTCCGTGGAAGTCCTTTGTTTAGCTTCCGTGTACTGAGCATCTGTTGTGTGGCAGGTGCTGGGCTTGGATATGAGGTGACGCCTGTGGCCCCGCCACGTGGAGCTTGCACTCTTGTAAAAGTAAGAGCATTTTTCATATAATTGTACCAGCAGATGATTAGCTGATAGTGGGGCACCTGGTCTTCTCCAGTGGGGACCGGGGAGGCTTGCCTGCGTCAGTGGTATGGGCTGATATGGGAGGACTTGCTAGAGCAGACGCGATGGGAGGTGACAGGGGCTCCAGGCAGGGGACAGCATGCGCAGGGAAGCTGAGCACGGAATGACGGCCAGTCTCCCAGCTCGCCATCACTGTGACACTCATATTGGTCCCCTCGATGGGCCATCTTCTGTGCTTTCCGCTCGGTATCAAGCACATTGCATGGGTTAATTGTTTCACCTTCCGAGCCTGCCTGGGGAGAGGCAGACCTCCACCCATTTTGCCATCAAAGTTTGCTGAGGCCCAGGGTGGTTGAGGAACTTACCTAGCCTTACACAGCAAGTCGGTGACTCCAGTGTCCATCCTCCCTCTGCCTGACCCCGGCCCCTGCTCTTGCCAGCCTCTCTCTCTGTGTTCTTATTTTTACACTTACTTCCTAGCCTACGTTGTTACTGATAAGACTCAGAGGCCTGCCAGAAGAATCAGCACCCCGTAGCTAACAAGCCCATGGGGTGATAATTACTTCTGAGTTATTGCCCTCCGATGTGCAAACAGCCAAAAGCCCCAAACTGCACTTTGCAAGTGTCTCCTGTCCCTGGTGTGTGGCTTTTTTCCAGAAAACCCTTCGAGTGACTGCCGCCCACCCCTGCTTCATCTACCTTCAAGTAAGCACATCCCTGAGCCTTGGTCAGGTCCCATCCAAACAAGGCACAGCAGTGCCATCCCCAAGGAGCAGAGGGGCTGAGTGTGCTGGGCAGTGTCTGGGAGTGTTCCTCCGGCCTCTGGCTGGAGAGCGACCTCATTTGCCTATTATGGGAGGTGATAGGGCCTCCTCAGCTCAGAGAGGCCTTTGGGCCAGCTCCTTGCTCCTGCAGACAGGTGGACCTGTCCTTTTGTAGTCCAATACCCCCACAGCTTCTGTGAGATAGCCACCTGAGTGATCAGAAAGCCAGTCAGCTGGGACCCTTCCCTCAGCCAGAGGATCCCGCAGGTCCTGTCCTTATGGTTTCCTGGGGGCAGAGGCACAGCCTTTTAGAAGCATGGAGTCCGAGTTCTTGCAAGATCTTCTCCAGCTAGAGACCCCGGGCTGAACCAGCCTAACCCTGCCTCTGCCGCCCCAGCTCTGGCTACGCATTTCTAGAATCACCTTGAGAGCATTTGAAAAGCCCAGTGCCCATTAAATCTGGGTGAGGAAAAGGGTCACTGGTATTTTTTGAAGCTCCCTGGCTCTTTCTAAAGGCCATCCAGTCTTGAGAACGCTATTAGAAATGAAGAGATCTCTTAAGTGGCTTAACCAGAGGGTCTGGGTGACCACTGGGTCAGATGCTGTGGCCCAATTGTCATTTCTTTAATCCACAAATCTTCATCGCACTCCTACCATTGGCTTGTGCAGCATGGGGCCTAGCATGACTGAGATCCCTTCTCTGTAGATCCAATATGCCCCTGTGAGCAGCCCCGTCAACTATGGCCCAGAGATGGATGGACAGCCTGGTGGGCTGGGGTCATGCTCTGACAGGCTCTCTCCTCCATCCGAGCAGTTCCTCCTTAGTGAGTTTGGAGTATTGGGACGTTCAGGGTTTGGGAGCACATCTGTCTGGTGCCCTGGGCCCAGTGTCAGGAGAGACCAATGCTCAGCATGCTTTCAGGACACCTATCGTGGGCGCAGGTTCACGCCATGCTCTGCCAAGAACCAGGGAGTAGAAGCTTCTGGATGGGCCTTGCCTTCCAGGAGTTCCTGATGTCCTGGGGAAGACCACACCTACGTAGTCTGATCCCTGCCATAATGGTGTGGGAGCCCAGGACAGGGACGTCAGCCCAACCAGAACTAGAGGGCAAGGAGGTTCCAGAAGAAGATCTTGACGGATGGGCCGGGTTAAACAGGGGGCGTCCCAGGCAAATGAGGGCAGGCTCTGGGCTGTGCACACCATGGTATGCATGTGGGTCCTACAAGCTGCCTGAGATGTGTGGGACAGGAGGCAGCAGGAGGTGAGGCCATGTGCAAATGACCTCCCGTGCAAGGTCGACTGTCTTGGACTTGTGGAGGAGCCCAGGGGGCGTTGCTGAGGGGCTTCAAATTGGGGCAGGAGGGTGCTGGCGCTAAAGGCTACTCTCTAAACTGACCACACGCCAGCCTGGCAGCTGGAAGACGGGGTCATTCACAGGGGCCGGCCCCAGCCTGGGCTGCCCATGGGATCGGATGACTTACACTTAGTTGGAAAGAAGCAGCAGCTGGAGACCCAAGCGCTGCTCCGCTCCAGGGCCAAAGCTCACTGGGCCTGTTCGTACACCTGCGAAACAAGGTCAGGATCCAGTTCCTCCCACCACTGTACTCCATCTGCTAGGCTGGGATTGGCTCACTTTTCTTAAAGGGCCCGGTTGTCAGTATTTCAGGCTTCACTGACTGTGTGCTGCTTGTCACAGTCTGACTGACTCTCCCAGTGCCGCCAAACAGCCCCTGGTAATATGTAAATGAGCAGGCGTGGCCCCATCCATTAAAACGTCACTTAGAGAAACAGGCCCACTGCTGGATTTGGGATTTGGTCTGCAGAATGTTGTTTTCTGACTCCTGACCGTGGCCTTCAGAATTGTCCTGATCACCCGCCAAACTCCGCCCACCTCTCCGTCCCCAAACCCACACACCCAGGCCTCTGAAGAGTTCAGTCTACTCCCAGCGCCGTGGCTAAAAAGTCCTTTTCAGGTATAAGTCAGATTATGTGTGTCTTCTGCTTAAATCCGTCACTGGGTCCCTTTTCATTCAGAATGAAAGCCCAATTCCTTATGGTGGCCCCGAAGATCCCACACAGTCTAGATCCTCAGGACCTCACGTCTCCCCACTGTCCCCCTGGCCAACTCCAAGGCAGCCACAGGAGCCCCCCTCCGCTGAGCCTTGTCGTAGCCCAGCCTGCCCGCCTTCCAGTCCCGGCACTGAGCGCTCTCATCCCAGGTTCCCATGTGGCTCTGTCTTCACTGCCTTACGGTTGTTCAGCAGAGCTCTCTACCTTGGGGCTCTTTCTGACCATCGCGTAACTCACAGCCCTGCACCCCACTTCCCGGCACCCCAGATGCCGCTGCCCTGCTCAGTTCTCTTCATAGCACTCCTTTCCTCCCAACATTCTATATTTCTTCACTGTCTGCTCACCCCGTGCCCTGTCCTTCCCCAGCCCATCATTGAACTTCAAGTTCCAAGAGAGCAGAGGCTTTGTTTTGTTTTCTGCTAAATGCCCAGCTCTCGTCAGAGCGGCACTGGGAGGTGTGCCGTAGAGATGGTTCTTGGAAAGTACTGGATGGGTGGGTAGGGAGGTGGATGGATGATTGAATGCATGGATGGTTGAATGGGTGGGTAGATACAGAGGAAGAGAGAGAGAGATTGATGGATGGAACCAATAGATCTTCAGTACCCCTTTTATGTGTTCGACATTGTTCACTGGGGACGCTGGGTGTATGCTGAACACACTAGTCCCTTTGGAGCTCCCAGGTCCTGTGGATGCCATAGATGTCAGCCATGATCAGGGCCTTGAAGAAACCAGCTGAGAGCTGGGATGGTATACCACAAAGGGATCTGACCTGGACAGGAAGTCCGGGAAAGCATGTCTTGAGGAAGGGTTGTTGGCCCGGGAGGAAGTGAAAAGAGCCAGGCTGGGCAGGAATCCATCCCAGACAGGAGAGCACACAGATGGACTTCGATGCCTGAGCCCACAGGCTGCCCAGGTCCCCAAGGAATGAAAACATAGCTCTCCAGGTGATAACCTGCCACCAGTCTGTACACAGAATTCTCCTTTGTTGTCACTTTCCTCCCTGGCCAGCTAAGTGGGGCACAGAGCCCAGTCCTGTTTCCTAGGAAGGGGTTCAGCCCAGCATTCCCAGCAATGACCCAGGTCTTCCCGTGTGAGCAAAGAGTGTGGAAGGAAGAATTTGACCCAGGATGTGTTTCTGATGAATTCTTTTGGAATAGAAGTTCCGGCTCAGGCCGGACGTGAAGAACAAAATGTTTTATGCCATATGCAGGAGAACAAATGGCAGAGTCTGGAGTGGGACGTTGGTTTTTTTTTTTTTTTTAAGGATTTTATTTATTTATTTGACAGAGATCACAAGAAGTAGGCAGAGAAGCAGGCAGAGGGAGAGGAGGAAGCAGGCTCCCTGCTGAGCAGAGAGCCGGATGCGGGGCTAGATCCCAGGACCCTGGGATCATGACCTGAGCTGAAGGCAGAGGCTTTAACCCACTGAGCCACCCAGGCACCCCTGGAGTGGGAGGTTTAAAGACCAGGTTCTGGACTCATTAGTGTAACTGGGGATAAATGTGTTTGTAGCCCCCACTGCAAGTTAAAATGACAATTAGTTAGAAGGGGGTCGGAAGTGCTCTAAAATTGATTGTCGTGATGGATGCACAGTTCTGTGAATAGACTAAAAACCATCAGATTGTACCCTTTTAAATGCATAGATTATATAGGATGTGAAGTGTATCTTGAGAAAGCTGTTGGGTGTTTGTTTGTTTTTAAGATTTTATTTATTTGAGAGAGAGCATGAACAGGGGGAGGTACAGAGAGAGAGGGAGAAGCAGACTCCCTGTCTAGCAGGGATCCCAGTGTGGGGCTCAATCCCAGGACACCGAAATCGTGGCCTAAAACAAAGACAGATGTGTAACCAACCGAGCCACCCAGGTGCCCCAAAAGCTGTTCTGTGTTTAAAAACAATTCTAAACTAGTCAGACTGTCACAAAGCTGTCATCTTTTTCTAAAGACCAGATTATCTCATTTGTATCCTATTTTGATCATAAAGTAGTCCAGTTTGTGCAGCATTTTCCTTAAAGCCATCCAGATGTGGGAGGAAAAAAAAAAAAGTTGGAACCCGCAACACAGGAATAATCTGGAAACCTTGATGCAATGCAGACTTACCTGGCACCCTTCCTCTTCCCTAAAATTTGCCTTTTTTTCCATTTATTTTCTGACTTTGAAGAAAAGGCTCTGTTCTTACTGGTAAAATAGTCTCCTGTTCCCGTTCCTTTCCTGTAAATTATGAGATAAGTTTGCATTTCATACCTTTCCAGAAGTCTCTGTTGATTATGGTCTGACCTCAGAAGCAAGGCTTCTGGGAAAGAAAGTAGGTATTGAAAATCAGTGCTCCGAGCATTTGTTGAATGAAAACCTCTGAAGAGGGCAGGCAATTTCTGTTGTGGAGCTGAGACGGGAAACAGGTGAACAACACCTGTTTGTCACTCCAGGAGTCCCCTCTTGGCACCAGGAGTTTAGGTGATGTGCCGGCCACTCTGTCCAGCTCACTCCAGTGATTTAAAAACAAAAAAAAAAATGTGATCCCAAAGGCTCCGTGTTCCTTCTTAGAGATGATTAAGGCCAGTTGTGCTCTTCTTCTTGCGTGGTAGAAACTGATGAGGTTGTGCGAAGAGAAAGGCTCAGAGCCGTGGCTCGAGCTACCGCTTAGCAGTGCCCAGTGCTGTTTTATCGTCCCATTGCTACGGATCAGTCCCAGCACTAGGCGTGATGGTGCGTGAGGTAGGGATTACTGTCTCCCTCTTGTACCCAGGGAAACGGAAGCTCACGGCAACACAGGCCAGCAGCAGGAGGCTGGCATTTGAACGCATCTGTCTGTCTCCAAAGCTCACACTGTAACTCTTATCCTGTCCCTGTGTTTCCCTGTCCATACCACAGCCCTCAGTACCCCAGCCAGCACCCGTCCTGCCTGGCCCCTCCCCGGAGGATAGCTGGGAAAGTACAGTAGTCCTGGTCCTGGAGAGCTGGAGCGGCTCCCACACTGAGAACACCCCTGGCACCCTCCCCCACAGCACGGCGACAGACCGAATTGCTCTTTCTCTGTGACAGGTGATGTGCCCTTCACAGGCCCAGAGGAGCCCAAAAGAAACGCTCCAGCCATTCTGTTCAGGAGGCAGGATGTGCTCTGTCCAAAGAAGTGCTCTCACGATTATTTATTAATTGTGAAAGGGAAGAAAAAAAGAATAGGGTTTCCTGGAAAGGGATAAAAGTTCAATATGATAAACTCCCGAAAAGCAATCAAAGGCCAATGAGGGCAGGAAAATAAAGGACAGAGAGAGTAAGAGAGATGATGAATCAAAGTGGCCAGTGTGAGCAGTGCCCCGGGAAAGGGCCATATCTCATGGTGATGGAGGCTGGAGTCTGGGAGCAGGAGCAGCCCGGCGTGGCCATGGCAGCCAGTCCAAGAGCCGCCCTGTGAGGTGACCAGGGCCCTGGGGGATGAGCTGCTGATGACAGGGAGGGACAGGACCAGTCACCAGTCAGCTGTCCCGCCATCACCACAGGCCCACTCTCTTCATCTGTGCACTCTCGTGCCCAAATGTAGAAGCTTATCAATAGAAACTGGAAAGGTACCAGAAAAAAAAAAAGTGCTACAGTCCTCCCACCCCAGAGAAAAGCATTGTTAATATTTCTGCTTTCTTCTCATCTGTGTCTTCTCTCTTTTCCCTAATTTTTTTAGTCACTGAAGAAATACACGAGTTGATTCTTCATTTTAAAAAGTAAAAGTTAAGGGGCGCCTGGGTGGCTCAGTGGGTTAAGCCTCTCTGCCTTGGGCTCAGGTCATGATCCCAGGGTCCTGGGATCGAGCCCCGCATCGGGCTCTCTGCTCAGCGGGGAGTCTGCTTCCTCCTCTCTCTCTCTCTCTCTCTGCCTACTTGTGACTCTGTCTGTCAAATAAGTAAATTAAATCTTAAAAAAAAAAAAAAGTTAAAGTTAAAAAAAAAAATCACAAATGGGATTTAAGTCCCCTCAGAGGAGTACTCTTTCATATTCTCACCCTTCCCCAGACATTCGATGGTTTGGCTTCTCTCCTTCCAGATCCTTTTGTGTGCCATTCTGTTCTCTCCATGTGCCCACAACCAGCAGACAGGAAGGGGCCACAGCCCCCTTCTCCGCAATTCTGAAATCCAAGCAGCACTGAAAACGAAAAGATTTTTCGTAACTCACTTAGTGGCAGACCCTGCCCTGCACTATTTGTAGGCCATTTGTAAGAGCTGTAGATGCCATTTACTGTGAGCATATGTGGGTTGTCATTGATGTTGTTTTCCTGCAGAAGTGCAATATTTTGGGTTTTAGCTGAGAGATGCAGAAATGCAATATTTTGGGTTTTAGCTCAGAGACCAGCTGAGGGTGTGCCTTAATATGTGTGTGTGTGCACCACAGGGCCTTTTCAGCCATAAAGACTAAATTCTAAGGCATGTCTAGCCTCAAGGATTTAGGAGAAGGGGTCATGGATCTGTAATTGTCTCATGGTTTGGGCTGTGCCCCCCCCCTTTAACCTACACAGAATTCGAATTCTGAATATCCTTCTGTAGACTGATTTTCAGACACTACTGTGAGTAAAAATCCTCCTGTGTTAAGGGGTACAGGTTTCACTCATTCCTTTTCAGGGCTGTGTGGTATTCCATAGTGTGTGTGTGCACAGGTGTCTTGGGCTGGGCATCTATTCCATTTCTAGGTTTTCAGTGTCCCCGACTGCACTGCAGTGGACATCGTTGGTCTGAGTATTGGCTTCTCACAGCTGCCATCACTAAGTGCCGGGGACATAGTGGCCTGGACAACAGGGATGTATTGTCTCACTGTTCTGGAAGCTGGTGTCGGCAGGGTTGGCTCTTTCTGAAGGAGGTCTGGAGGAGCCGTGCCTCTCTCCTAGCGTCTGCTGGTTTGCCGGCAGTCCTGTGGTTCCTTGGCTTGTCCAAACATGACCCCAATCTGTGCCTTCATCTTCCCATGGACCACCACCACCACCCACCCCCGCGTCACTGCCCGCCTTGGTGTCTGCATTTCCCCTTCAGATAAGGACACCGCTGACACTGGATTCTGGCCCCCACCCCCATGACCTCATTTCCACGGCTTCCATCCACGGAACGACCTTGTTCCCAAGTAAAGTGATGTTCTGAGGTACTAGGGGGTTACTTCCACATTAGAATTTGGGGGGAAACACAATTCAACTCTTAACAGTCTGGAGTTTCACCGAAATTCGCTTTGCCAGGCCACTTCTGTTGGCTTCTTACCCAGTTCCTGCTACACTGTATGCCTCACCTATGGTGAGCATCCTTACACAGAAGTCTTGGTCCATGGTTCCCGTTATTTCTTTGGAAACCACTTCTTGGGATCAGCAAGAATGCCCATATCTGAGGCTCTTGATAGCATCTTGCCAGGTTGCTTTCCAGAAAGCAGAGCGGGTGGGGGATATCCGACTGACCACACCTGCACCCCGCACTCTGATTCAGTGGGGCCCTCCAGAAACACCAGCCTGCTTGGCGCTTGGAGGCAGAATTCCTCCCCACTGGCCCGCCAGCAGGGGCATGTGCTTTCTTTCTCCCCGGGTTCATTTTTATTTTATCTCTTATTCCTTCCAAAAAGAGAGAGTCCACGGGTTAGCAGCACCACAGAAGCCGTAGCTCCAAGTGTCTGTTTAGGGCATGTTCTCTGGCAGCTTGCATATACAAATAAAGATTTCAGAAATCCTGGGCTTTCTGGGCAGCGGGCATTAAATCAATCAGTGAAATTTCACTCACAGGGCAGCTTGCCAAGCCAGAGCAGGAGACAGAAGTAAGTTCTCTGCTTTAGTTCAGTCCGTGAAGCCCACGGCAGCTACATCATCCCACTACTTCGAAAGACAATCAAATAATGAGCACTCAGCCACTTTGGTGGGAGAGCGGGGGGGACGGGGGACAGCCAGGGAGGGGGTTCTTAAGAGCCGGTCAAAACCAGCCACCCCACTGGCTTTTCAGGGCAGGTGATGAGAGCTGGGACCGGGTAAAGAGCTCGGGCACCCGGGACTTGAGAGAATGAGGCGGCAGAGGAATCTGGAGGAGAACTGGGAATTTGGTATGCTCTGTGAACAAAAGGACCGGCCGGGGCTCCATGCTTGTGCCCTCCCGGCAGCGAGGAACGAGTGTTGTACAAGACAGACAGTTCCCTCAGCAAGGCCGGTCCCACGCGGCTTGCCAGCTTACTGCCGAGACCAGAGAGTAGATGCAGGGAAGGATAAATTTAGCCAGCATTTCAGGGGAAAACATCGATCTCCAATGAAGTACGGTCTTTTAAAAGAAAGTGGAAGCCTGAGGCTGGTCATTTGGGACAATTTCCCTTGAACAGATAAAAGCCCAGGGAAAAAAACGAATGCTTACCACCAGCTTACCCTGCTGGCAGGGCCAGAGAAAGGCGTCCTCTGGGCAGGAGGATGGCCTCTTTCTTCCTGGGCATGATGGATGCTTCACCCTGGCCACCCCCCTTACTTGTTCCCAAGAAATGGCGCTGCCTTGTATGTTGGAAAGGCTTGAGGTTTATGTTTCTAAACCCAAAGGTTCCTCTTCACAAGGAGTGACGCCAGGCCCGGCTCTGAGTTCGCTGGCTGCTCGCCCAGGCTGCTGACATCCAATGTGCCTCGTGTGTCAGAGCAGGGTCATCCCCAGCCTCCTCCTGTGTGTCATGACTGAGCAGAGGACATCTGGTAGCTGTAGACAGAGTTCTTGGGGTTTTTTGGGGTTTTTTTGTTTAAAAAAAAAGGGGGCACTTCTGACATTGGCACCGCGGGCATTGTTGCGACCTGGGCAAGACTGAGGGACCGCGAGAGAACAATAGAGTGCCTGTCTGCATGACGTTTGCACAACCTCCCCGGTCCGGTGGCCACAGCATCTCCCCATACGGCCTCGCGCCGACACCGCTCCCTTGTTAGGAAGGGGAAAAAAGTCCGGTCTGTCAATATTTGGGGCACTAATCATCTGCATTCGGGCGCCGGGGGTCATTGAAAGGCTGAGACGTTTCCAGGAATTCATGGCTCTAAAAACAAGCTGACCGTAAAGGATTTCCAGTGAGGGTATGAAAGAAAAAACCCAAATCTCAGCCCTGCCCCCGCTCACCAGCCCCGAGCTTTGTCCATTGGGTCATGGATTCTTGGGAAGAGATGAAGTCAACATACACAGTGATGTGGGTCCAAGTTAATAATAAATGTGGAGGAAGGAGAAGAAAAAGGATGTTCAATATTTAAACATTTCGGAGCGCTCCATTTGGCCTGCCAGTTACTGCCCTGGGCCTGCTTCCTGGATAGGTTCTGCAAAACTGGGTGCCCTTTGCCGGTATCTGCGGCCAGCCTCTGACCCCGGTGCTCTGGATGGGGAGGAAAGCAGATCCTCTTTGAGGCAGCCCCAACCCGGCAGTATGTCTTCTTGCTTTCTGTAGGCTTTCTGAAAGGGATACAGAGGGAAAACAGTGTGAAAACCGAGGCTTTGATGAATCCCAGGGCGCTTGCAAGGAGTTTTAAGCTTTGAGGTTGTGTCTGGAGTTGTCTTAATTGTCCCATACTGGGTTCTCTTAGAGCTGTCTCTTTTTTTTTTTTTTTTTTTTTTTTTTGAGCTGTCTCATATTTTGATACAAATTTTGTGCTTTAGCTCTTACCCCTAAAAGAGGAAAAGGCTTAACAGTGCGATCCCGTGGGCACGCTTAGGAGAGGTCTGTCCAGTCTTCCTCCTAGATCTGTTCCTTAAAAGTTGCCTATAAGGCAGAATTCTGTGAATCAATTCCTTTTTTCTTCCTGACACACATTATATAAAAGGAAAAGCATTCCTTTGGGGTGGGGGGAGGAAAAAACATTTGGCCCCAAGACATAATAAAATCATGCTTAAGAATGCAGCAAACTTTAAAGTCTCTTAGTTAAAGGAAATCAATACTTTTATGATGAAATATTAATAATACTAAAAAAACATAATAAGTGAAAACTACAAACGTAGAATAGCCAGGTGATTTCAGCATCAAGCACATTAGCTTAGCATTTGCAAGAAAGCATAAAGGGAACACAGAGGGCACCGGGGCCCATCTCAGAAGAGCCTCTCCAAGGCCTCACAAACCCCCTCGTCGGGGGCTTTCCATCAAGAAGACACACACCTCCTTCAGTGCCAACATCATTTCCAAGCAATTCGTTGACGTGGTGCCTTCTGGAAATGAAAACACCAGACTAAACTGGAGAGGGAAGCACTCGTGTGTGTGCGCACACACGGAGGTGCACATAGGCACACACAGGATGCATTGGGGACTGAGCATGGGAGACCTAGGGAGAGCTACTTGTTTGAATGCACAGTTGGCTGTCACCTCCCCGCTTCCTCCATGAGTCTGTCCCAGTGCATGTCTTTTAAGAAGAACGCTTTCATTTGGGTTCCACACAATACATTCCACCCCCTAGCCAAGAAACTCATAAAACACATTCTTGAGCCGATTGTAACAGGTAACAAAAGCACCGCCTTCTCATATGCTGTTGTTTTGTTTTATTTTGTTTTGAAGTAGGCTCCACACCCAGCTTGGAGCCCCAGGGCAGAGCTTAAACTCACAACTCTGAGATCAAGGGTTAGACTCCGACCTGAGTGAGAGTGAGACGCCCAGGCACCCCCTCCTATACTGTTTGCATGTAAATCCCTTAAATTTAGCTGTTGGTCTCTATGAACTCCTAAGACCTTCACACAAAAGCGCTCACACTAGAAAGAATCTCGTTTGCGTTTAGCCGTTTCTTCTCCCACATACCCGCATGTGTAAAGACACATAAAAATGAAAATCCCCAGTTCTTGCCTCATTGGACCCAAGTGCCAGGGACCACACGTGCCAGTTAAATAATTAAAACAGCTGGCTAACCGAAGCTTCCACTCTGCACCTCCCTCAGGCCTCACTGACGTGTGAAGGGAGCCGTGGTCACCCCCTTGACACGTGGGCTTGCCTTGATACACTGGCTTGATACACCAGCTTGCAGCGTGAATGGGTCCTTTGTGGTCACGTGCCCACATGGGGTGGCCTGCCCGTCCCCCCAACCCACCCCCGCGCACTTTCTTCACCCTGGTCCCGCGTGCCCAGAGAGGGTGGGAACTACAGGCCCAGAGCTACACATGTGCCCTTCTCAAGGCTCCTCCCTTAGAGGCGTCAGAGCCGGGCTTACAGCTGCCTGACTGCCTCGTTCCACCAGGCTGCTGTGACAGAAGGTGACAGAGTCCTGTCCCCTCGAGGACCTCAGCTAGGGCTTTTGAAACTTGTTCTGGGCTAGCATTCATCACGATCTTTGTGCGGCTCTGCACACACTCCCTGATTCTATCCGGCTCACGTAGTTCCAGATAGTATCTCTAGTTCTTTTTGTAGAGGATGTGTCATAGAATGTCATCATCTGTTGGTCTGGCCTGCCCCCAGTCTGTTAAAACACACAGTAGGAGAGGCTTTGGTGATGTGGCCCAGCTGCAGAAGCTAACCATCCCCGGGGGCGCCTGGTTGGCTCAGTTGGTTAAGCATCCACCTTCAGCTTGGGTCATGGTCCCAGGGTCCTGGGATCAAGCCCCACATCTGGCTCCCTGCTTAGGGAGCTCCCTGCCTGTTGCTCCCCTTGCTTGCGTGCACGCGCACGCTCTCTCTCTCTCTCTCTCTCTCTGTCAAATAAATAAATAAAGTCTTAGGGAAAAAAAAAAAAAGGTTAACCACCCCACTCTGTAGAGCCCAAGACCTGGCAACCACAGGTGCACAGCTCTGCTCCAGGAGCATGTTAAGTGTGCCCCTACGGCACATGCCTTCTGCAGAAGATCAGAACTGATTCCCTGGCCCCTTTGCACACTACCACTTTGAAGAACACATAAGGCGGGCACAGAGCTGGGCTGGTGAGATGAGAAACTCACCAGAAAGGACCAAGAGATCCAAAAGCTGGCAAGAACCTCTGGGTGGGGAGTGTGAGGGGGTGTCCTTTGCAGGCAAGGCTGTAGCCCACCCACCCCAGCCTGCTCCGGGCCAGTGGTCCCAGATTCTGTCCCCTTGGGTGCTGGGACCACAGGAGTCTGGGGTCGGTGACCCCTCTGCCCTAACAGCTGTCTAACCTGCCTCCCTCTCGCTGCTCTTTCAGCCTTGTTTCCTGCCTCAGCAGAGGGGCAGCCAAGATGGCCACTGCTGAGCTTTCTAGTGCCTTTGCTGAGAGACTGTTGTGGAGCTCTGTGCTTACTAATGTACAGACGGTAATGCCCCCGGAAAGGGCAGGGGCTGGGCAAGGCAGGGGCCTGGGCCTTGGGAATGACGCCCAGGTCCCGGCAGAGCTAGGCGATGCCACCAGAAGCGATCCTCGGAGACCTAGTCCCCCCGTGACCCCCAACTGTTGCTGAGCCTCCGTGGCCCGGAGAGGGACCCGTGATCGGGGCAGGCCTCGCCCAGGAGCAGGCACAGTGGAGGGGCAAAGCTGGGACAGAGATGGCCCCAGAGGAAAGCAAGATACTGAAAGACCATTTTTTCTCTTCTGCAGGTTTTCAAGTATAGTCCTTAAAATCCAAGAGGATTTGTCCATGGATAAAGAGCTTTAGGCTAAAAGATACTGCAAGTTTTCAGCTATTTTGTATGTTGGATGTGTTATCCCTTTAAAAGCGACCCGAAATAAAAGCCTTTAAGCGTTTTGAGGTGCAGCCCGTCCGTGATCTAGGGGTAGACAGGGGTAGGTAGACGGGGGGAGGTTGCCCAGGCCTGGCCAAGGGAGGCATTAGAAACGCCCCCTTCCCCAAGTGCCTGATTTGCCCCCCACACCCCACCCCCGGCACCGGCCAAGATGTGCACATGAAGAAAATCAGAAATGGCTTCCAGCAGCCACTTCGGGGGAAGCCCGTAGATGGCTGCTGAGGCCCAGAGTTTTGTGCACACCCCCTGAAAACACCACCTCCTGTGTGGCTCCCCAGAAAGGGAAACTGGAAAGGTCTCTGTGCAGGTTCTGGAGCCTTCCACCTTCACCAGAACCTCAGAGTCCTAGCAGTAGGGGAAGGGACTGTGGGGGACCACCCCCAGGGGTCCTGCACCCGTGTTGGTAGATTCTTTCATTTTTGTGTGAATTCCTCAGAGGAGGCCTAGATGAGCACCCAGGCCTGGCCTGGCCTGTTGTGGGGCTCGAACCTGAAGCCTGCCCTCTTAGCCCCCCACGCACATGCTCTTTGAAAAGCTGGTGGGTGATTCGGCGTTTCCTGTGTGGCCGCCGACGCCATGGCCTCTGGCCCCCAGAACCCGTGGGCATCGTCGTGCTTTTGCTTGGGGGGGGTGGGGGGGTGGGCAGGCTTCAGAGCCAGACTCTTGAGTCCAGAGCGTAGTTGCAGGAGCTCCAGGTGACCTGTGGGCCCTGGAGACCACAGTCTGTCCTGGTTTCCGCAGGCTGAGGCTCCAAACTCAGCCCCACTGACCCTTCTCCCACGCTGGGACCTGGCCGGCGGCCCTGGGAGGGGAAAGGGCAGAGCCGGGGAAGGAGCCATCGAGGGCAGGCATTAGGCCGAGGCCACTCTTGCCGTCTTCGGTTCCGTGCCTGAGGTCACGAGGCATATTGATTTCTGCTTCCCAGCAGCGCCGGGGTGGAGAGGAAGCAGGAGCACGGCATCGGGAAAACCTGAGCGGCAGTGGGCGCTGTGAGTTTGCCAACACAAGGCAAGCTCGGGCAGGGCACCTTCGCCCACAGGCCGCACTGACACTGGAGACCGCGGAAGAGGCCCAAGTTCTTTCTCCTGCCTCAGCAGCCCTCAGCGGGCTGTGTCCTGGCTTTTCAGTGTGGCAGGAGCCCAAATGAATGTGGGCTTTTGCTAAGAGAGGCGGCTCTCGCCTCGACATCTTAGAGCTTTTGCCTGAGAGAGCGCCCTTAAAACCCGGGCTCCCCGGAAGCACAGCCACAGGAGACCGAGGCAGCTCAGAGCCACGTACTTGAGACGCCGAGGCCGTGCGTCCCTTGCTGGGCCCCGAGGCCTAGACGCCGACAGGCCGCTGTCCGCCCGCAGCAGAAGCCGTGCGCTTGTGGCCCATGCCGATGGGAGACGCACTGGGGTTGGCCGGCCTAGGGTGCCCTGCCTCTTGGGCAGAAAGTAGAATGTGAATTAAGTGGCCAACGGTTTTAAAAATCAGGCAGTTTCCCATAAAATCCGGATATCCAGCTTCTCAGGCAGAACAGGAAACTGTGGCCACATGCAGGCCCTTGCTCTCAGGCAGCGGCCGACCTGCCTGCTCCAGGCTCTTGACCGGTGTCTTCCGTCTGCCTGACACAGAGGCCAAATGTCCATGGGCCGTGTTTATTTTCCTGACAGAAGGGAACTGTTTCTGAGTGCCTGCGTCTGAACCAAATAAGGGAAAGCAGATGGCGGACTGGGAGGGCCGCCCTCCCTTCGTTCCGGGCCTCACCTCGTTCGCCGACCTTACCGGTCCTGTGGTGCTCGGCTCTGCAGCCCATGGGGCTCAGCCTTCCTGGTACCTGCTTGCTGTCTCTGTAATGTTCAGAGGGCGGATCTGTAGAGGGTTCTGGAAAAGCCAGGAGAAGCCCATCCCCAGTAGGGCACCCTGGAGCCAAGACAGTTCCATTTTTAGCTCGTGTATAAATGAGAGTTTCGCTGCCCAGAAAAAAGCGTTTGCAGAGCGCAGTGAGATGGCCTTGTTTCCAGATTAGGGCCCCATCTCCAGGCATGCAGCCGCGTCTTCCAGGAGGGTGTAGGGACAGCATGTCATGAGAACGAGGTCACTCGGGACAGTTTTCCTTGAGGTCTTGGCTCCCAGGAAGCACAGAGCCAAACAGTGATGTCTGCTTCCCATCGCTGGGGACTGTTCTGCTGTGAATTTTCAGTTTCCAGCCGCATTTTGTTGTTGGAGTCTCGTCATTTCGTTTGTGTTTTGGTGGCTGTCAGTACTCAGTACCCGTGGCATGGTGGGTTTGCGAAGTAAAATCTAAACCACGTCAGATCCTTCCTGGAACCGATGTCCTCAGAGGAATTCTAGTGTGCCACACAGCAGAAGCTCTGGGCAAAGCACAGAGGTCAGCTGGGCCTCCCCGCCCCTCAGAGACTTAAGAAACCTTTGGGTCAAACCCCCCAGTTCTGCCGCACACAGGCAAGCATTCCCACCCTCTGGTTTCTCGTGGGCCCCACCATTTTTGGGTCTTGGCCCTTGTGCGTCATCTCTGTATGGCCTGGTGGGAACCCAGACGGAAACTCAGTCCCTTCCCTGGTTTCCCCCTAAAAAGTCCACTTACACCACACAAGGAAAGAGTTGAAGGAGCATTTCCTAACAATTTGGGGGTGGGGGGTGAGGAAAGCCGTCTCTCCCATCTCAGTTGCCCCTTTCCTTCTTTCTCCGCATTCCACCCCTCCCAGAATTCCCCCAGAAAGTGCAGGGCAGTTTTCCTTACACCAGCTCTGGAGACCTGCCAGTCCCTGTCCCCACAGAGATCAGCTCACATTCCTACTTTACCAAAGCTTTTTTGCAACTGTCCGTTAAGATCAGGTTCAACTACACAGTAAAGAAAAACCCCAAAGAGATGTTCATTTCCCTCTCCAACTAGAGGAAGCCTGGATGAAGGTCGTCAGGTGCTCCACAAAGCACGAGGGACCCAAACCTCTATCTGCTCCATGCTCTGCCATCCCTAATACGTGACTCCTGTGGTCCAAGATAGCTGCTGGAGTTCCAGCCACCACATCCATGTTTCAGGAAGCACAATGGAGGAATGCATACCCCTTTCCTTTTAAGACGCCTTCCTGCTAACCCAGCTTACCAGTTCCATTTCTGTGTCCTTGTCTACAAGCTCGCCACATGGCCATGCCTAGCTGCCTGTAACTAGACAAAGGGGAGTATAGGTATTGGGAGACAGCTCATAGTTTCAGAAACACTGTCCAGACCCCTCTCAACCCCAGAGGATCCCAGGTGTTAGCTGTTCAAGTAAGGAAAGTTGTTGTACAGACCACTAAAGCATCTTTGCGGTGAAGTTTCCTTCGCCCTCCGTGGGAAGGCCAGCTTCCCTACAGTGGACAGGCAGGCTGCTGGAGCACAGAGGTGGTGAGAAGGAGTCACTTCCCTGGCGCAGAAATTCTTGGCCCAAGCTGGCCCTGAGCTGCATGAGCCTTCAAGAATGGGGAAGGGATTTATGGGAAGGGATTTATGGAGACGGAAGAGGCAAAGGAGAATTCCAAACCAAGGGAACGGCCCAGCTGAGGCAGAGAGCAAGTGGTTCTTGCCATTAGGCAGGTGTCCCTGTCTTGAAATGCCCTGCTGGTGATTTTAGGGGGTGGGGTTTGAGGAGAAAGACAGCACAAAAGGTCTCTGGGGTTGGGAATTTTCCTCAGTGTGGGGATTTGACCAAGAATCTAAGCGTAGACATTCACAACTGGAATACCTGGGAGCACCCGGCAAGTCAGGGTGGGAAGGGGAAGGAGTCAGCTCTCTGGGAGTGGGGCCCAGTGATGCCAGATCCTTCTATGTTTTAAGAAGCCAGACGTCCAGATTTGGGAATAAAAATCTCCCAATGTGCAAATGAGGGTTCCAAAAATGAACGGTCCACAAACATAGCGTGAAACCCCTGGGCTGCTGCTGGCCAGCTCTGGACCCTGACCCCACACAGCAACCTGGGTCTCACAGGGAAAGCTTTAGCATGTATTCTGTCCGAGAGAGGGGGTGCATACAAAGTGTCCCCAAGGTGCATTTCTCCTCTGCCTCCCTCCCACAAAGGTCAGAAGGTTCAAATCAGATTCAGATTTGTAGGTAAAAAGAAAACTATTGGCCACTGAGGCCAAGAGATCCTCACTGACTGTCTTCTTTTTCCGTGTCAAGACGGGGAGGCCCGTAGAGGAGAGAAGCCTTGTCCAAGATCACAAAACCGCTTGGGCAGAGCCTGGACCGAGGCTTGGGGTTCTGACTCCCAGCCCAGTGCTCCCTCTATCAAGGGGCCTAAAATAGGAGGCTGACCTTTTTGTGGTATTTCTTGCCTGACACATGCCAGAGAGTTACTCATGAGTTCATCTTCCCAGAATAAGTGGCAGAATGGGGCCAGAGGGCAGCAGGAAGACCCCGGGCTGCCCGCTGTGAAACCCACACTCCTGGAAAGCAGGGCATGGGGCTCGCCATCGGTGGGGGCCTGCCTGCTGCCAGAGCTCCAGGCCAGGCCCTGGCTTTGGGGGGGGGGCTCTTTGTGAGCCCCAGGGAGAGGGCTCTGGAAGCCAGAACAGATCCTAGGGGTGTGTTAGGGACCCGAGAGCTTGAGCCTGTCCAGCTCGTGCCCCTGCCTTCATTCTCCCTTCTCTTTTTAGTACAATATAGTAATCATCGTAGGAATCTTGAAAAAATTCGGACAAGCGCAAAAACTAAAATGAAAACTCACGTAATAAAACCACCCGGTCCTCCCATGACTTTAGCTCGGGTCCCTGCAGTCTGGTCCACTCTGTGCAAGGAGGGAGGCAGAGCCTGACTTTTTCCTTTTCTTTCTTTCTTTCTTTTTTTGTTACAACAACGGGGACACGTGGGACATGCTTTTTCTAATCTTTTCTCGTTTACTGCCTCAAGCGTTTTCCTGTGCGCTTAATCTCCCACCAGCATTTTTAAGCCTCCGCAGAGGATTCCAACACCTAGAAATATTCTAATTCATTCGGCCGTTTTCCCCCACCGCGGGGCACATGGGCTCTCCAGCTCCCAGGTACACACACCAGTGCTTTGAACCTCAGTGTCGTGCACTCTGGGGTCCGTCCACAGTGCCTTCCATAGCCTAAAGTTCTAGACGTGGACTCAGATGGCGTGAAAATGGTATGGCCTTTGTTACACATTTCACAGGCTGTTTTTGACACACTCGGGGAGAGCCAAGAATTTTATCTGCTGGAGAAGATCTCAGGGAGGTCTCTCTGTCTGTGCCCTTGTCCCATGATCTCCGGCTCATCTGTGTTTACAAATACTTGGCAGTCCATGTGTGTTTGACTCGTGTCCAGAAAGCCACTTGGCATCTCCACCAAAGCTGGTTCATTAAGAACCACCTCGCCGGGATGAAGCAAGAGCCGGTGGACAGGCCACAGGCATTGCTGAGTTCTTTCGAGAGCCCTCCTGGCCCTCTGACTTGTCAGACAGGCTGGCACAGTGGCTGCCACCTCAACTTGGGAAGGGGCCCCTTGAAATGACAGGAAGAATCTGGGCACCTGGCCAAAAAAAAAAAAAAAAATCACTGAGACTTTCCGGGTCCCCAGTGCTATGGGGGAAGGGAGAGGAGTACAAAGTGGGGAGCAAGGAAAGGGGGGTGTTTGCAGCAGCCAGCAAGGGGAAGATGTGCTTAGTTGTCTCTGCTCAGCCAGACCCCGGGAACAGGTGATATCGGAAGTTGGTGATTTTTTTTTTTTTTTCCGATTTATTTCTCAGCACAAACCAAAGGTATGTGGTGTGACCCTCATCCATTCCCGAAATGAAGGCACGCTAGTCTCCCGGCCACAGTTTTCAGCCTCTCCTTGGCTCGAACACGCGCCCGGCCCCAGAGGTCTTAGAGCAGTAAACCAGGGCTCTGGAGAGCCTGACGGAGAAGACTTGTGGCAGACAAGAAGGGGTGGGTGACCACCTTGGTGACAGCCACGCCATCCGTCTGTCCCGGCTAGGGCGTTGTCGGAGGCATAAAAGACTTGGTCCCAACCCTGTTACCACGCTTGGCAGCCCCTGTGTTCATTGCTCTGATAAATAAGCAGCTCGGCCGGCGGGGGGCGGGGGGGAGCCATCTTGACATTTTGATTTGCTAAGGCGTGATTCATTTTCGAGTCAAGTTAACAGCTTGTAAACTTGGGGGTTTACCACTTGAAGTGAGTAAGAAGTAAGCAGCCATAAAGCCGGTGATCTGGGGCTGCGGCTGATCGCCCTCTGGGAATCTTCCCGACTGGTATTCCGATTTGCCTCGACGTTTGCCGTAGCTAATTCGAGCCTCCCCCTCCGCCAACAGTACATCGTGTAAGGCCTCTTCTTGGGAACTCCAGCTGGTCAGTCCTGATGTTCTCCCTGTGGAGCAAACGTCCGTCCGCCGTAGCTGGGGGAGAGGAGTTCTGCCCTCCACGAAAGATACCCACCCCGCTCCCACAAGGCCTCACGTCCCCTTGCCATCACGTTGCAAAACTTGGAGGGCCTGGCTCGGGGTATTAAATGAAGACCCCGCTTGCCCACGCGAGGCGGGGTGAGGGAGATACAGGCCTCCAGTTAAGGAATGAGGAAGTCACGGGAATAAAAAGCAGAGCATGAAATATAGAGTCGATCATACTGTAATGGTGTTGTCCTGGGACAGATGGGAGCTACCTTTGGGAACACAGGATAATGTATACACTTGACAAATCGCTAAGTGGGACACCTGAAACTAATGTCACACTGGTGTCAACAATACTCAAAAAGAAAAAAAGAAGAAAATTTTTTAATTAAATAAATACAATAAAACAATAAAGACCTGGCTTTTAAAGAGCTAATCCTAAGACAGAAATAACTTCCCGCAAACATTAATACAAAATAGCCCCTCCACATTGGACAGGTGTGGGGTCCCACTTGTCCTGAGCTGGTAGGGGGATGAAGCCACAGGTCGCCACCCCCCCAGCCAGGCCCGTGTTTGCCCACCGGTCTGTGTGGGGGGCTTCGGATAGTGCGGGGACTTGCCCCACCGGCTGGTACGTGAGCAGATCAGGGAGAGAACACAAGCTTGCGTGGTGCCAGAGCCCAGGCTGGGTGTGGGATCCCTCCCACTGTCAGCTAGGAGGAAGACATGTCCCCCCCACCACCCCTATCCCCACCCCATTTGGGCTCCGGTTCTGAATTACAGGGCAGAGGCGTCAGGCTCCACGGAGCGCCTTGACCGTGGTCCTGCCCAGCTTGTGGGGGCTGAGGCAGAAGCCACCACGGTCCGGTCCTCTTAGCTCCCTGTGATCCTCAGGGCTTTTGTTCCGTGGAAGCTTTCCTGTATTTAGTGAATAAAATCGGAAGCTACGGCCCTTTAGGAAAGCAGGCAGTGGAAAGGACAGAAAGCCGTGGTCTGCAGGGAAGGGGCTCCAAGATGGGCTCGTTCATATGGGCCTCCTTTCATCCTAGGACACTCCCTGTGTGCCAAGCCCTGTGCCTCACTGTACCCCCAGTAGAGTGCGGTGACAAGAACTTAGTGACGGCACTCCCAGCTAGTGGGGTTGAGCGGGGAGAGTGCTAGGTACGCGTTCTGGTGTTTCTGCATGGGGAGCAGAGCCTGCCCAATTCCGAGTGTCTCCAAAGCGTGGGGCTCCCCCACTCCCTAGTGCCTGGAAGGCCGCAGGCCTCGCAAATGGGCAGTCCTCGTCTCTGAACCCAGAGTTGCTCCAAGGGCATGTGGAACTCTGTAAGCAGGAGCTTTTGTTCCTCCCGTACCAAACCCTCCAGAGCCTCCAGAGCTAAGCAGACAGAGCCTGTGGCAGGGAGAGACCCGCGGGCCCCTCCCCTTCTGCCCAGGTCCCTGCCTTTGTCAACTCGGGCACGTTAGCGAAGGCCCCAAGATTTTGCTAGGAGGCTGTCCCCAGTCCGTGTGTGAATTTCACCAGCACGTCTCTGAAGCCCCAAGGCTGCGTGTCCCGTTCAAGGGCACGGCGAGCCCTTCGCCAAGCCAGAGTCAGGCATTCTGATTTATGGCTCCAGGCCCTCGGCACTCTGGCCGGCTGCACCCTCTTCCTTGAAATGGCTTTGAAGTGTGTCCAGGTCAGGCCCATGGCCAGCGAGGTCAACTGGGGACTCTTCAAGGGGCTGGGTTGGGCTGGGGGTGGGGGTGTACCCATTACATTAAGGTCCCCAGCACCACCTTTGAAGTGCAGCTTGCCCTGTGGCATCTCCCCCGAAATAGGGGTGTGTGGCCCTCCTCCTGCTAGGCCTTCTTGTTTCTTCCTACTTGGTCACCTCTCCACCTGTCTTGCAGGCTTTGCCGTGGCCCAGTGCATAAACCAGCACAGCTCGCCGTCCCTGTCCTCGGCATCTGCCAGCGGGAGCCCCAGCGGCAGTGGGAGTGCCAGCCACTGTGACTCTGGGGGCACCAGCTCATCGTCCACCCCTTCCGCTACCCAGAGCCCGTCAGGTATGGGCCGCGTGACACGGTGCGGGGTGGGGATGGCGGGGGGGACTTCGGGGAACTTTGCGATCGCTCCGGTCCGAGACCGCTGACCCCCGCCCAGCTCCTCCTTGCCGCCGCGTTTGGGGACACCGCCACTCGGGGTTCTGTGTTTGCTCTGATGCAGCATTGCCCATGTGCCGGCTGGCTGGGTTAGCTCCCAGCAGGGGAGGACCACTCCTTTTCCAGGCTGGCCCGCCACCGAGAAAGGCCTTCCCTGACCGCAGAGCTGGAGGGGATGGACGGCTGCTGAGCCTGCCTCTGTCCAATTAGCACCTCCACAAGGAGGGGGTCTCCCAGACCGGGTGCTTTGAACCTGGCAGAAGCATTGTGTCCCTGCTAATTTGTTCTTTCCTTCATAACGTACCAGTTTTCCATGTAACCATGTGGTGTCGTCCATCGTCTGTGACCCAACGTATACCTTTTGAGAGTCTGTCGGAACGTGCCAGAGTCCTGTCTCGCCTTCCGGGGCCTCAGACAAGGGCAGGTGTTGCGCGGACAGACCCCATGAGCAGGGAGGCTACAGGGAGATGAGGGGGCGCCCCCTGTGTTCTCAGCCGCCATGACCCCTCACGCACGAGCGCCTCACTGGGCCCGGTGAGACCCCAGGGGCAAGGCACCAGGGTTTTCTCGTGAACCCCATGGCTCTACAATGCAGCCAGAGGGGCAGGGCCCAAGCAGGGGTGCTGGGGATGGGCTTGAGGGTGCACGAAGCTTCATGCCCCAACAGCATGACCCCCTGTGTCCAGAGGGCCCCTGGCAGCTCTGATTTGGGAGGCCCCAGGGACTCTGGTCTGCACCCTCATTTGGGAACCCTCCGTGTCCTTCGCTGTTCCTTTAAGGTCCCATCCAGACCTCTGACCCATCCTGCCTCAGGGCGCCTGACCAAACTCTTGTTCGGTGGCGGATTGGGGGGTCATGATAAGCGCCCCATGCAGGGCATGAGCCCCAGCGGTGGCGCCAGGAAACTGAGGGCCCCCAGCTCTCATTCCCTCAGTGTAGGTCCTCTTTCAGTGCACTCTTTTCTCCGGGACTGTCAGCTCCCACATTGCCCAGCGAAGGGTTAACCCCGCCTGCTCCTGGCAACCCCCCCTTCCTGCCAGCATCCATCTACCACAGGCTCCAGGGTCATCCTAACCCTCTTCCACTAGGCACCTGTTCCTCCCCATGCCCCCTCCTGGCCCCAGCCTAGGGGAGGAGGCCGCCTTGTCTGAGCTGTTTTGGAGCCCCATCTGAGGTTGGCTGCAGGTGTCCCTGCAGGTCCCAGTCCCAGACCCACAGTGGGACATTCAGGTGGCGCTGACTCCGGGACCGAAGGACAGGGTTGTGTGTTCATGGGCTTGTGTGTGCACCCTCGTGCCACCTGCATATACACGCTTCTGCGTCTGTGTCGTGTGCACCCAAACTCACGTAGACTTACAATTGCATTTTGGGGGAAGGCCTCTTCCCAGTGGAGCTATGTATGCCTTTCTTTCACGTTTAAAAAGGCACAGACAACAGCTTAGCAAACAGACGAGCCATATACTCCTTCACCTAAAACTGAAACCAGCCCAGACCCACAATGTTCAGAATCAGGTCTGTGTTTGCACATGTTCACGTGAGCGCGGACCCTGGGGCTTCAGCTCTGCACCTTCCCCCAGAGGCGAATGTCTTTTCCCTTGGCCTCCCTCAGCCCCTCCCTCCCTACCCCCGCCATCCCCTGCTCGGTGCCAGTGACCTTCCTCCTCATCAGAAGTGCAGGGGCTGTGAGACTGACTGTCACATAGCCTGACAGCGCCAGTCGCTAAGTGACGGTCAGGCTCTCCTGAGTGCCTGCCCCCGTTCCGGGCATCCCTGGCAGGCCTGCGGAGGCAAGCATGCGAGTCCCCATTTTTTATGCTGCCTGACAGTAAAAGCCTGCAGCCCAGCCTGCCTGTCCGAGTCTCTGCAGACACTGAAATCACTCACCCCCTGACAAAGGGCCGGTCTGCCAGGCAGCCCACACTTCACCCTGAACTGAGGACCCAGATCCTGATCCTAGAAAGAGAGAGCATCGGAACCCACACGCTGCTTGCTGTCCAGGGGCACAGCGACAGGAGTCCCAGGCCGGGATGTCAGGTCTTGGGAGGGCCACCATTCCCTTAGCCTCTCAATGGCCATCTTCCAGACTGGGCTCCAGCTTCCTGGGTCCACATGGAGCACAGCACAGGAGGTGTCCATGTTCCTCCTAAGGGCAGGCCTACCCAGGTGGGGCCGCCGTGCGCCTGCTGTCTTCCCGGGCCGTGCTGGACAAGGAAGTGGGTGCTGGAAGGGAGGTTTTGTCAGGATGGGTGCTCTTCAGGGCGTCGACCCGGAGCAGCAGCTCGGTGTTCAGGCTTCTGATGGGCACAGGCTGGCCCCGTGCTGCCTCCTCCCCAGACATTCCACCCAGTGGGCCCGGCCGCAGTCGGCCCGAGGCGGTGGGATGGGCCTGGGCCTCTCCCTGCAGCCCACCCAGCCGGGACAGCAGAAGACAGCTGCGGCCTAGTCAAGGGGCCACTTGTCCTCCCAAGTGGTTTTGGAGGATGCAGTGCTCAATCAGAAGCTTTCCGATCCCTGTCCTGCCAGAGCCGCTGAGTCGAGGAAGTTCCCAGTGGGGAGAGCAGCTGTCAGGCCCTTGGCTGCCAGAATGAGCTCCAGTGGCTTCTCTGCACTTGAAGCCACACTTTGCAGGGGCTGGTGTTTGGTCAGGGAAGCAGACCAGAGAGGCCATCCATCAGGGGACAAGACAGGCCCAGCTTTCCGTGTCTCCGCTGAGACTTGCCACCCTCCATCTTACCCTGTGGTGGAAAACACAGGGGCTTGGCCAAAACAGTGCGGCTGGGAAGCGGAGGAGCCCACACACAAGCCCCAACCTTGGTAATTCCAGAACCGCAGGCCACCTTCTGAAATCACCCTGCAGAATATCCGTGCGGCTCCTCGGTCTGTCTCAGGTGTCTCCATGGGGCCCTGCAGAGCCCTGGGCCTCAGGTCCAGATCCCCATGGGGGGTACCCCGTGAAGTATATGCATTTCTACTTCCAGTGTGCGTGGTTGCTCTAGTAACCACATGAAAAGCCACAGCCCATTCACAGAGACCCTGGCAACTGTGCCGCCCCTGTCAACCAAGGCTGGGCCGTGTGGCCCTGGTGGGGAGAAGCCCACGAGTCCCCCAAAGTCAGCAACACAGTGGACCCCAGATGGCCCCGTCTCTCCTGACAGCCCATGGGGTGATCCCCAAACGAGGCCATAAAACTCTTTAGATACTCAGTTGTTTTCCTCTCCAACCCTCTGTCCAGCCTAGGGGACCTCAAGTTCTCTGCCTGGGTTTATAAGAGGCCCTTGTTTATGCCGAATACCGATTTTCTCAGCTGCCCATGGGACCTTGAGTCTGGGTGACTTAGGTTTTATGGATGTCAGACCTGATCTAACTTGTGTCCCTCCAAGGGTGGCCCCTTTGTCCAGCCTCTCTCTGCATCTCATCACTGCCCGTCTTGGGGCCCTGTCTCCGCGTTAACGTTTTCTAACCAAACAGGTTTTGGTTGAGTCCCTGCCGTGCGCAGCAGTGGGGACAGAGGGCAATAAAGGAACGCACAGTCTAGCAGGGGAGGCCGGGGTCCACCAGGTGACCACACAGAAGTGTTCAGTTGAGAACTGTGACAAAGGAAAGGTGCGGGGGGCTCGGGCAGCACAGGAGGCAACAGGAGGGCCCAGTGGGCTCCCAGAGGCGGCAGCACCGGAGATAGAAGTGAAGGTTGAGGGGTTAATGAGGACAGGGGTCTGTGGGCCTTGGGTCACACACAGCCCCCCCACCCACCCCCACCCAGGCTGAGCCCAGCATATGGCCAGAGACAAGTTGGATCCTTTTCCCTCTCTCCCTGGGGTCTACCTATAAATCCTGTCCTTTCCCATACAGACCCCAAGGGGCAGCCTGTTTGTGAGGAACCGCCCATGTGCCCATGGGGCAGGGGCCTGTGGCCAGCGCTGGCAAAGGGCCCCTTACCGCAGGGGGAAGGGCACCGCCTGGAGGGTCACTGGTTTGCCCTCTGTGCTGGGAGCACCTGCTTCTGAGTCCCCACCACATGCCAGGGACAGAGTGTGGATGCTGGCGAGCGGCTTTTTTCTGCAAGTGCTGGACCTCAAATCAGAGACAAGAGACACCCCCAACTGAAGGAAAGGTCACAACTGAATTCCCTGGTAACCAAAGAAACCAGCTAGAAGGAATTGGGAGAAAGGGTATTTTATTTCCATTGTTAGTTATTCACCTGTTAAGGCTGTGCTGCGGGAATTATTGTCCGGTTTTAACAGCAGAAGTGCGAGCTGACCTGTTCCCCTTGCCCTTTGTAGGAAGTGCAGTAAACCCCCCAAGGCTTCCTAGGGAGACTGGTGCCCTGGACAGCATCCTGGAACCCAGCATCTTGTTGCCCACTCGTCTGGCCTGATAGCCTCTGCTTGCTCCCCAGTGAGCAAATGACCGGACTGGAGTTAGCAGGGTTCTTTTTCCTTAAACACTTGGTCAGGGTTTTGAGAAGCTGAAATTGCAGAGAACATACGGCGGGGAAGAGAAGACAGACCCAATTTGGAACCAAATATAGGGCCAGTAGGAATACTTGAGAAGAACTTTCTGAGTTACAGCTGACACACACGCAAACGCATGTTCACACACACCCAGCGCACACGCTTGCACTTGTATGCCCTGCGTGGGGCTCAGGTGGGAGAACGCCTCAGGCTAGAGCTCTGGGACCGGCTCTCTTGGGTCTCACGTGTGTTCTGGGTGAGCTGCTTGGAGGAGAAAAGACAATTGTTAAAAAACGAAGTCCGCTCTTTCCGTCGTCCGTTTTAAAGGCCCGTGGAATTATGAGCACTTTGATCTTCTCTTAGGGTTTTATGGGCAGAAGGAAGGGTTTGTTGAGGCCCAGTGTTGAGGCCTGGCAGGGGCGGGGTCCTGCTCTTCCCATCCTCACCTGATACCTGGGTTGTCAACACGTGACCTTCCGCCCAGCGCTCGGTCCCTTTCGGGCCCAGTGGGAGCCAGACAGCCCAAGACTGACCCGCGTGTCACCAAAGTCGGTTACCAGTCAGGTGGGACTTTAAGGACAGAAACCCTGAGCAAGACATGTTCTTTTCTGCCTAGTTTTCTCCATGGCGTTCATCTTTTTTTTTTTATCGTGATAAACTACACCTACCATACAACGTACCGTTTTAACGACTTTTAAGCATACAGCCCCGCGCGGCATTAGCTGTATCCCCGTTGTGTTTTGTGGCATTAATTTTCAGCTTTGCTCGAATCCCGAGGTTGTGTCCGAGAGTACGGTTCCTTCCTTCCCAGGGAGATGCTCCTAACTTTTTTGTTTCAGCCGATTAGAACCCAGCCTTGGCCGCTCGGCACCTGGTCTCAGGCCTTCCTGCTGTGGCTTGGTCTTGGTCTCCAAAGGTTCAGAGCAGCCGAGTGTCTTCTGGAGAGCGGCACCCCGCGGCTGGGGAGGCGTCCAGGGCTTGCCTAGACCTCCCTGAGTTGGGCCGTTGGCTTTAGTGTGGCGACGTCAGGAACCATGGGCCTCATCAGTCGAGGGTCGGAAATCTGCTTATTTCACTAGCCGGCTGGGCTCCTTTCCGCCAACCACACAGCTTTCCCTCCTCAGATGGTCCCTGGGGTGCAGGGCCCTTGTGCTCACCGCTGGTTCGCATGTGGAACTGTCCCTGGAGGTTTCTCGCCAACAGACACCACGCGTTGTCGACCACCCCCAGTCTTTTCCTTTCCAACAGGACTGAACCTTCGTTGTCTTGACCCTCGAGTGAGCCCCACGAGTGAGCACGCGGTTGGGTCCCTAGCTGTGGTGACAGCACGTCGCCCTGGTGGGGCCCAGTGGGGGCATCACCTGCTCAGAAGGGCCATGCCCCCCGCAGCTGTCCTGAGCCCCCGCCGAGGCCCCGTCCCGCTCCATTCACGCTCTCGTCTGCGCTGGACGTCTGCCACTGTTCTGCACCGCTCTCCGCGTCCCCTTTCTCTGTCCCGTTATTGAAGGCTCTCTCTGACCTGTCGCTGTGTTTCCCTCTAGTCAGGAGTGGCAGGAAAGGACGCCGGCGAGTGTTCAGCCTGTCGGAGGCCGACAGTCACGGCGGCCACTGGGTTTAGTGCTTCGAACGGCAGCTGTCACGGCACCTCTCACAGGCGACTCAGGCAGGTCTCATCCGCTAGCCTGCACGGCCCACACGCCCCGCCGCGGCCTTCCTGGGCGGCGGGCTCTGCACCGCAAGCGGGGCCTCGCTGGGCTTGGGGGACCAGGCCTGGGCCACCTCCTCCAAGCGGCCGGCCATCTCCCCAACTTCCCTGAAGCCCATTCTTCCATTCCCCTCCGGCCTCACCTGGGCTGGGGGGATCCCTGGCCCTAGAGCCTCGGACAGCCTGGAAACGCTGGCCTTCTCCATGGACGGCCCAGCTGTGGGGGGTTCTCCAGCCCAGTCCCCCGGGGGGCCCCCCCGGGTTAAGTCACAAGGGTTGAGCAGTAGAATTTGCAAAAAGCAGCCCAGAAGTCAACTAGGTTCTCTTTTTCTTTTCCTCCCCCGCTCTCCCCCGACCTTGCTCAAAGCTCAGTAGTGGATTCAGTCCCACCTCAGCGAGGGCCAAAGCCATTTCCCCCACCTCCGCAGGCCCCTCCATCGTCCCCATACTTAACGCGCTCCAGGTGGCCGCCGACCCAAGCCAGCTCCCGGCGCAGGGCCCCTCGCTGCTGCCTGCTCCCCGCGTTCCCTCCCACCTTCCCCACCTTCAGGGTAAACCTTCAGGGTTTCCCTTGGGGGCCTCCCACCCCCAGTCAGGAGCCTTTTGCCTTCTTTTGCATTTAAAGCTGCTTCTTCTGAGTTCTGCCCTCCGCCCTGTTACCCTCTGCTGACCCCCTACACGCGCACACAAACACACACACCTGAACACACACACTCAGTCCCACTCTCCCAGTCTGAGCACAGCGGCTGCAAACCCGAAGTTTTCCTGGAAACCGTCACTTGGCAAGGGCCAGCCCAGCCCCTCCCCCAAAGCCCAAGATCCGCTTCTGGAAGGTGCTGGCCAGGGACTTTGGGACCTGCTGCGTCAGGAGGCCAGGCATCTCTCACGGAACCCTGGACGTCCAGAACTTCCCGTTTAGGCCGCCGCTCTTCTCCCTGGCTCCTGGCCAGGAAACCAAAATGTTCTCCAAATCTCTCATTTTCAGGGCCAGGCCCCTACGTGTGGCCTTCCCGCCAAAAACACCAGCAGGGAGACAAAACCAAGGGCTGAGCCCTGGACTGGAGCACGTGTCTTCGTTGGGTTATTTTCCCCTGATGAAAAAGATCTCCTTTTTCATTCCCCTTGGAATGGATATATTTATAGATCACATTCAGGAAGAAATTTTGAGGTTAAAAAAAAAAAGTGTTGTAGGTGATGGGTGAGGGGTTATTTTTTTTCTCCTATAAAAATTGAAAAAGGCTATTTTTAAGGGAAAAAAAAAACCTGACCCTCTTAATAAAAATTGTTGGTTCCTTTCTTAAAGAAGAAACCAATTTTGTGCATGTGTAATATTGTTTGTTGGTTTCTTGGTTTTTAAATATATTTGAAGGCAAATTGTCATATCCTTGATTATGCTCATCCCCCCCCCCAAAAAAAAACCCATTAGGAATCAGGGAGAGAGGTTTGCCAGCTTTTTTTGAGTATCTGCATGCAAATGAGCAAAGAGGGAACTCTTACAAGAAGTTTCAAGAGAACATGAAGGAAATGCTTTGGCAGCTCTGTCTCCAGATAGCACAGAAGTGCCATTTGGAGAATTAGTCATTTCTGAACTGCCTTGTCAGCAGCTGAGCTTACGTGGAAGCCTTGGTATGCAGGCCGGTAGCCGTGCCCACCCTCCCTGGAAGCCAGGTGGAGGCGGCCAGAGCAGGTGAGCCCCCAAAGAGACCACACGCTCTGATGAGCAGCAGGTAGACCTCGCGGGCCCAGACCGTGAGCCTGCGTGTGCGAGGCAGCCCATGCTGCGAGGGTGTCCTCGCTGAGCGGAGCAAGTGCAGGGAGATGCAGAGAAACCAGAATGCGCGTGGAGTGTTTATTCAGCATTTCTGGGCTCAGCTCACAGCCTTAATCACATTTTCCGCTAGTGCTCACCACCACCCCACCCCCGGAGCCAGGACAGACCCAAAGCCCCGTGTAGTGGTTTTCTCTGGGCCTTATTTCTCTTTAAAATAAATATATATATACACATACATAGTAATAATGAAAAGAAGGAAAACAAAAAAAGGCCTTAAGAAGGAATTTTCTGGAATCTTTGAGAGCCTGTCTTGCCCAGGAGCCTTGGGGGAAGAAACGCCGTCGTATTCTCTGGGAAACTCAATCCGTTGCTTGTGCTTTCTTTCCACCGTGGGGAGCCTCTTCCTCTCCCGCATCCCATTCTCTACGCCCTTCGGTTTTCTTTTGCTCTTGGTTTTTCCGTTTTCTTGCCATATGTTCAGTTTGCAGTTCTGTTTTGTTTTGGCTTAATTTAAAAAAAAAAAAAAAAGAAAAAAAACCACCTAGCTTGAATCCCCTCGAACAAAACATGTCAACCATCCTTCCCAGCGTCCCGCCGGCTCATGGCTCAACACCCCATCATCAGTGCCTCCTGCTGATGCCTGGTCAACCCCAAAAACGGTACAGATAAGATATTTGCTCTCCGAGTGAGATGCCCCCGGCCTTCTTGTCGATGCTTCCAGATTACCGGCGCTCAGCGTCGGGAGGATGTTTTCCACCGTGAGCGCCAATCTCAGCTGCCGTTCCTGTCCAGGCAGACTCGTCATTGGAAAGCAGATAGGCCATTTGTCTGTAATCTAATCAAGGAATTTGAAAAGCACCAAAAAAAAAAAAAAAAAAGAAATTGCCACTCCAAAAATAACTGCACTGGGCGGAGCCTTCCCTGCCTTCCCCCTGCCCTGGTTTCTCTCCGTGACCCCCCATGGGGACACTCAGGATCCGACTGGCCCCTGTCTGGGCGCTAACTGAGCTCACAGAGAAGGAGCGGGAGATAAACCACAGTCTGAGGTTTTGTTTTGGTTTTGCAAGCAGCAAAGTTGCACAGAATCCCTTTTGGTTGTTGTTTGGTTTTGTTTTTTAAATATCACAGCGAGAGTTCCCCCTTGGGTAAATGCTACCAAATGTAGGCTCTGGAAATGGCCTGAAGCGATAAGCACACCCAAGCCTATTTCCTCCCTAAACACGTATTTACTCACTGGGCAGGTGGTCCAAGGCTCTCCCTCGTGCGGAGCCCGCCCAGGCGGCTTCCTGGCGCCATCATCTGCCCATTGATTTTGCACAGGCCCCTAATTGTTCTCTCACACCACAAGTCAGGGTAGCCCTGGGCCCTGACAGATTTCTCCCCAGGACTAGGGAAGACTGGATTTACCAGCTCCTGTGTCCCCAGAAGGAGGAAGTGGAGACAAGCTGTCCCCCCAGCACCACCCTCTCCCACCCAGATGTCCCCGGGCCTTTGTGCAGGACGGGAGCAGAGGGTACCGACAGGAGCAGAGTGTCTCGGGACTAAGTGTACCCCTGTTCTCTCTCCCCCCCGCCCAGATGACCCCATAACTATGGAACAGCCTCAGCCTCATCTTCCCAGACAGTTGGTGATCGTCAATGAAACGGAAGCAGAGGCCAGGCCCAGCAAGAGCCTGGCAAGGAGCGCAGACGCGGAGACAGTCAGCCTGTCCCCCAGCCTCATCCCCACCCAGCAGCCCACCATCTCCCTGCTCTGTGAGGACACTGCCGACACGCTGAGCGTGGAGTCGCTGACCCTCGTCCCTCCCGTCGACCCCCACAGCCTCCGCACCCTCACGGGCATCCCCGCGCCGCCCGCACCCGCCGCGGTGGGCACAGCGACACCCGGCGAGGAGGCCGCACCCCCGGAGGCAGCGGGCCCCGCCGAGCACTGAGTGGGCGCCGAGCGGCCTCCCTTTGTGTGTGTGGCCCCGCTGGCAGGGACCCAGGATAGCCGACTCAGAGACACATCGGGAGCACCCAGGGTCCCCGTGGCCCCAGGAACCACCCCTGCCATCTTCTCACCCTCCTTCGCTCCATTTGAATTCCCGTTTCACTTTACACGTCTTGGAGAGCAGGCTGGACCCGGTGGAGACACTGCAGTGAGCCCCGATGACCAGGCGGCTGCTTCGGGGCAGAGATCGGCCTCCTGGTCTCTGAGCCTGGTGACCCTGGGTGGCAGGACCCCTGCCCCCCCTCTCCACCAGCCAGCCGCTCCACAGTCTAGAAGCTCCCCGGCCGCCACACCCAGTGTGCCCGGAACAAATGGACCAGTTCACACTGGGTAGAAATTTGTAGAGAAACAAACTTCGATAAGCATCTCCTTTGGATATTTATTTCCACTTTTGGCAGTAGACAAAAAGCATTTATTTAAAAAGCGTCTATTTAAAAAAAAGAAAAAATTCCAAAAAAAGAATCCCCAGCCCTTAAGGTTTGACATCACGTTAAAAGCATAATAGTACTGTTAAGATTTCATTTTCATTTTCCCTCGAACTTCCCAGCGTTGTGTCGGAAGCTCTCAGTCTGGCTTTCCCCGTTTCCTTACTCTTCTCCCACTCACTAACCCTGCGAGCCTGTGGAATGATAAGTATCTTCCTGGAAAGTTTAGCTTATTTTTTAAACAAAGATAAGGGAGATACATGTATTCTCAGGTACACACAGAGCAGAGAGGGCCAAAAGTTTCTCTGTGGTAGTAGTCAAGGCACCTTGCGTTTCCCGAAAGATCTTCCCAGGAAAGGGCCATGGCAGCCAGCTCCCCCACTCAGGACCCATGCTTCACCTCTCTGGACTGAAACCAGTCAGGATGGCTTCCCAGCGTCACCTTCAGTTCTCGCCACCTCTCTTTGTCTGGAGAGAGCTATTTGGGACTGCGCAGACTCCGGCCCGTGGCCACGATGGAAAGAGGGAGGTCACAGAGTCCGTCCTCCGCATGGCCGGGGCAACACCCACGGGCCAGGTCCCACCCACCACAGGGACACGTCCCGTCTCGACCAGTTGTCCTGGGAGCTCAGGTGTGCCGCTGTCCCTCTCGGCTGCCATTGCAGAGACACAAGCTGATTTTTAAAAAAATGAAAATTCCACTGTTGCTTCTCCCTTTGGGCCAGATGTGCCCAGGCCGATTCTCCAACGTAACACATGGAGCACCCGCACCGTTCCCATCTGCTTCGCCAGGCAAGGTGACCATCGCCTCTCCTGGGTCAGCGGCCAGACCTTCCACACCTTCCTCTCCTGTGCCCGCCCGGAGTGCCAGGACACATGGGCTCGGGGACCATCTGCCTGGTCAAGGACCGCGGGCCTCACGGCCTCTGTCACCCTGCTGCAGTCACAGAGCCCGCCGAGGAGGGCCTCGGCGCCCGTGGGGACAGGGCTGTCCATCATCAGAGGCCCTGGCGTAGGCGTGTTTACCCAGTTCAACAGGGGAGAGCCCCAGGCCAGAGAAGGAGGTCATGCATGCAGAAATTCCTGGGCTGAGCCGTGACCATCCACAGAGCCCCCCAGGAAGGAAAGGCAGGTGGGATGGGAGAAGGGGTTAGGCGGTCCCTGACAGGAGCGGGCATGACATCAGCCATGGGGGCCAGCAGCTGGCCACACGTCTTACCTGATCTTTGGCTTGGACAGAAGAGCAGGCAGGCGCTCTGGCTTTGCAGGGGACTCTGGGGCAGCAGAAATGACAGAAGGCGAGTCACTTCCCAGCCCGGTGGCATTATCATAAAGAACAGGCCCCTGCAGATGGACCCAGGCCCCCCTCCAGGACCACCAGCCTGCCCTCTGAAATTCAGTGACTCCAGCCAGCTTCACGTCTACCGAGCAATGAAGGAGACGTTGGCAATGGCTCAGGTCCTACGGCAGGCCTGTCCCAGAGGTGGGCTTGCAGTGTTGGTCCTGTGGCTTGCCTCAGCGGGAAGCTGTAGGTGTGGGGTGAGGGCGGGTCTTCCTTAACCAGGGCCTACTTGTCGCTTTGTGGGTGAGGAGGAGGCCTGCATCCCTGTAGATGGTGCTACGTCTTGACCATCACAGTGGGAGCGGGCACGTCTTCAGGAACACCCCACAAATCTAACAGCAGGGGCACTCAGAGGCAGGCCTAGCGCCGGACAGGGTAGCGCCAGGACTCCAGGGTCAGGCAGAAAGAGTTAGAGCCGGGAATCCTTGCAGAGCAGGCGTGGGGACTGTGTCCTTCTGGGGTCACACTCGCCAAGCCCACCCGGCCTGCTGTTTCCACGTCCCCGCAGAGAGAAGGGCCAGGCCCACCCTCCGCAAGTCCCTTGGGCCCATTGGGCTTACCAAGTCCGGGGCAGGGTTGGCCCCATGAACCCTCAAACCTTAGCGTTGCAAGTTGCTGTGAAGAAGCCTATGTCCTTCCAGTTCAGGGACTCAAGCCAGCGAGGGCACCTCTCACTGAAGGTCAGGCAGGCTGAGGCCAGGAGCTCTCCAGCAGCAGCTCCAAAGCCACAGCGGGAGTGTGGGGCAAAGACTGCCGTCCTGGGGACGGGAGGGAGAAGGGCGCCTACCCCTGCAGGCCTTCCCTGCTCCCTTTCCCTCCACCCAGCCCGTCTGTTCCCCGTTCCCTGCTCCCTGCAGAAGGCAGCTTCCCCCGCCACCTCAGCCCCTGCATTAGCAACCCCCGCCCCTGGGAGGGAGTGAAGACACATACCTCTTTAAAGACATACACTAGATTTCTCTAAGGTCTCCAGATGCACTGTTAGAAATAAAGGCACGGCGTGAACGGAGTCTCATCTTCTCTAGACGCAATAAATAAGAAATATTTAATGTAGTTATGTCGACATTGGGCATCAACTATCAGGGTTCCTTATGTTCCCTCTGAAGTGAAAATATGTAAATAGTTCTTGTCCCACAGAGGAGTAGGGGTTGGGAAACCCTCATGCTTCTGGGCCAAGGGACGGTTCCAGGGAAGTACCTGCTCTCGCCTGTGTGACTCATGCTCTGTGGGCACCGAACACGAGGGTGGAAATGAAAACTGGAACTTCCTGGTAAATTTGAACTTGGCAATAAAAGCGAAAAAGTTACCAAGAATGTGGCTGCTGCTCCGTGGCGCTGTGGTAGGAAGGCCGTGGCCCGGGGATGGGAAGGTTCTCTGTGGCCTGACCCCGTGGCCCGTTGCAGTCGCTGGGCTTCTCCCTGCCCCCACCGGGCCCAGGTATTCCCCAGCTCCTGAGGGGGTTGGGGCAGGGCTGGGAAAGCTCACTAGGTTAGGTTCTCCAAGCCCAGCCGGGTGCCATGAGTTCCATCCTGCTGTGCTTCCCTTCCACTGGGCCGGGAGCTCTCTGTCTAAGCCTCAGGTTCTGCATCTGTGGAATGGGCTGTTAATGGGACAAGCACAGGGCCTCACACTGGAGAGCTGGCGACAGGGAGCCTCTTCACACGTGCTGCTGGGCCGGGGTACGTGGGAAGGGCTCCTCACCAGGAACCGAGTCTGGTGAAGCCTGTCCCAGGTGGCCACAGTTCCCGAACACACGGACATGCACCTGCATGAAAATCCCTGGAAATGGGGGTTACAGGTTCTCCAGCTTAAAACCCGGCACAGAAACAGGCAGGACCTTCTGGGCCTTGAGGTAAAGCCCACACTGAATCCTAAACATAAACCGGACACCCGCCTCATGCCGGGAGTTGGGGCGTTTCTGGTCAAAGGCGGAGACGCTGCTGGGGGTGGGACTCAGTTCCTCAGAAGTCTGCCCACGGGGCAGCGAAGTCATGGGGGTCCCTGGGTGGAGCTCGGATCCTGCTCTGCACCCCGGCCTGCTGGGCTCTGTCTCACTCACCCTTCCCCAGAGCAGCCCTGCCTCGCGGGCACGTGGGCACTCACGCATTTCGGGGACTTCAGTTCAGAAAAAGGAACTTGCTGGAAGGATCTTCCAGGAGAAGGGGGAAGATGGGCCGGGGGGGGGGGGGGGGGTGGTGCAGAACTGGGGACAGCAGGTGGTGGAGGCTCCCTCCAGAGGGTCTCTCTGGGCCAGCCAAGGCCCAGGCCCCCACGTTGTGGAGTCAGGCACCGGGAGTGAGGGGCGAAGGGCAGGCGCCGGCAGCATGGCACCGCCTTCATACAGATGAGGAAACTGAGGCCCGTGGGGCTCAGCAACATTCCCAAGGGCCCTGGAGTGCAAGTCCAGGCATGTGTGCTTTGTGCTGCCCACACCGCCTGAGACCCAATCTGCTGGGCCAAGTGTCCTCGGGCCGTTTACAGGAAGGAGGAGGTGGAACAGTAGTTCTCGGGTGAACGGGTGCTGGAACTCTCTGGAATGCTTGTCCACGATCGCAGCCGGGCACTCCCCAGAGCTAGTCCCCGAGTCCCCGAGATGTGGTCTGGCTGACGGCCCTCTGCGCTGTGCACGAGGCCAGAGCGGGTACCATTTCCTCTTCTGCCTCCCGGCTCTCAGGGAGATGCCATCTTCTCTTCAGGGGGCAGAATCCGGAGCCAGACTCTGGCACTCAGCAGCCTTGCGGCCATGGCCATGGCCAGGTCACCTCCCTGTCCTTGGGTCTCCTCATCTACAAACTCAGGACAGGACTGAGTCTTGTGGGTCATGAGGCCAGAGGGAGTCACTCATGCAAAGGGCTCAGCTCAGGGCTGGAGGCCTGGGGAGCTCTGGGCGTGACTCCCTCCGTGGCAGCTTCCCCCAGCCCCTTCTCAGCCCAGGCTCAAACCCGGGAAAGGCCTTGGGCTTGTTTGGTGGCCTGTGACTCGTCACTTTGCTCTCCCAGTCCCTGGTTCCTGTCTGTAAGGCAGGCTGGGAAGCACCCGCACAAGGTTCAAGGGCTTCACCAGGATCGCTGTGTGCCCTTGGGCAAGAAGGGGCCACCTAGTGCCTGGCAGGAGTCAGGGGGAGTGGGGGTGGGGGGATCGTCGCTGGTGCAGGTGCCCGGCCAGCCTGTCCCCGCGTCTTGTGATGGTACCTGGAAGGTGGAGGAGCAGGTGAGGGTGGGCAGACAGCATCCTGCCAGCGAATGACCTTGGGTCCTGCGTTCAGGGAAACGGCTTCCTGCTGGAAACCCCCTTCCCTTCCTATCCTGACACCTCAAGGCACTTCCAAGCGGTGGGGGGGAAAAACCCCTCCCCGTCTGATGCGCTTCTCTCCAAAGAAAGAGAGGGCTGAATCACCCAGATGGGAACACATGGGGCTTCCCAGGAGGTGCCCCCCCGCCCTCCAGGCACCTCACCCACCCCAGAACCCGAGCGCCGTGGCCCTTAGCCCCCCCAGCTGCCGGGCCCCATGGCACCTGGCTCGGCCCGCTTTCGCTCCGAAAGGCGCCTGCCTCGGCACACCTGGGTTGTCATCTCCTCCACTCTCGACTGATCTTAAAAACTCAATGTGCTCCAGAAGCGAGAGACTTTACCACTGGAAACCAAAACACAAAACCAGCCCTGCTGACTGTATTTGTTCCCCGGGGCCGCCATAACAGATGACCACAGACCGCATGGCTCAAATAACAGGAACGTGTCCGCACTGTTCTGGAGACCAGGGGTCTGAGGTCAAGGGGTCGGGGGGGCTGGTTCCTTCTGGGGGCTCAGAGGGAGCATCCGTTCCCTGCCATCCCCTCCAGCTTCTGGTGGTGTTGGCAGTCCCAGCAGTCCTGATGTGGGCCCGCCTCACTCCGGTCTCTGCCCGGACCTTCTCACGGTCCTTCCTCTGTCCCCCAGTGATGTCAGATCTCCCTTCTCTTAGAAGGACACCAGTTGTTGGATTTGGGACCCTGTCTGATCCAGGATGGTCTCACCTGGAGAGCCTTTATTCTATCTCCAAAGACCTTATTTCCAAATAAGGTCACAAATTCCCAGGTGCAGGGGATGGGGACGGGGACACATCTTTTGGGGGCAGGGGAGAGTCACCATTCAACCCACAAATTGCCGGAAATTAAAGATCCCGTACAAGTACGTACAATACAAGTAAATCCGTGTGGTTGAACTTGAACCACCTCCCATGATTTGCCCAGGGCTCCGGGCCCAAGGCCCGCCCTGCCCTGTCTCTGTAATCTGGAGACAAGCTAGAGTTAGAGACCTGCGAGCACCCAACCAAGGCTTTCTCTCAATAGGACTGATCAAAGAGAAGCAGCAGCTCCCTCTGGTTTTGAAGTCTGTGTTCCTGTACCTGTTAAAATCTCCAGACCCCCAGATGGGGGCTGCTGCTGTAACACACACGCATCATAGGTCAGAAGCTCTCATAGGGCACAAACCCTGCGTTAGTTTTTTCGCTTTTATTGTTTTGTTTTTTCATCTTCCTTCTCCAGTAGACTCACCTAAAGGCAAGGTTTGTGTCTTCTTTGACCCAGTCTCCCCAAGGCTGGGCACAGGACCTGGCATTCTGTGTGCTGTCTCTGAATGTGGGATGGATGGTTGGATGGATGGATGGATGGGAGGGAGGGAGGAAGGGGCCATTCCTGGACAAAGTCCCACATTCCCACAGCCCGAGTTCCACTCATGTGTCTGTGCCCATCGCCCCGGCCTTGAGGCTCCTTCTGTTTCTCTTCTGCCTGGTATCTTCCAGGCCTTCCTAAGGCTAGCCAGAGACCTTGGACAGAATCTAGTCGGTACCATTGACAAGGACAGGAGCAGCTGAGGGCTCCACTCTGCCACCATTAGAAATTGCATCCCCTGACCCTCGCCGGGTGTCTGAGCTGGGGCATCTGCTGCCTCCAACGAAGCCTCACGTAGGACCGGGTGGCTTCAGAGCCAGCAGACCAGGTCCAAGTCCCCGCACTGTTATTCCTCAGCCACTCGTCCTGGAGTGCACGGGTAAACCGGGACCAGCCCTGAGTGGGGCTTGGGTGGTATCGTGGGGACAAGGAAGCCAAGCCCTTGACGCCTGGCCTAACCTAGGGTCACCTTGCTGGTGGTCCTCACCAGCAGCCCAGCTAGAAGCAAGGAGGAGCTTTAGGAAGTACCCACTGCCCAGGCCCCTCTCAGTGCCTCGAGCCAGTGCCTCTGGGGTGGGGCTGAGCCATGGAATCCTTTTATGGCCCTCAGGTGACCGAAGGGTAGTCAGGATGAGAATAAGCCTTGGCCACGCTCTGTCCCTAACTGCAGCCACATCCGGAAGCCCTTTCCTGGGACAGGCCCTGTGCACCCACCTTCCTTCCGAGCCACCCTCCCCCACCTCGGCACCTGCAGCAGCTACGCCTCTGGTCACCCCAACGCAGGAGGCTTGTCACCTGCCAGAGCCCATTCCAGAGACAGCCCCCCGCTTTCTTCTACCAGCGTCCACTGGCTTCCTTCTTGGCACTTGGCACACCTCGAATTACTTTCATTTAATACATTCCAAATCCCATTGTTTTCAGCTTGAAGAACGCTGAGAGCAGAGCCAGAGACAAGGCTGTGGGCGCCAGCTGGGTTTCCAGGTGGCGATCCCCTCGCAGGAGCAGGAGCAGAGAGAGTGCCCTGACGCCCAGGCCCCACTGCGGCCCCCCCCGCAGAACCTCCCAGAACCACTTCGCGACTGCATCCGAGAGCACAGAGGTCAGGAGGCCAGCCACAGACTCTCCCTGTGGTTGATTTGTGCCCTGGTGAGAAGGGCCTGGCTTCAGGCAGGGCGGCTGCAGGCCCATCGAGCTCCCCACGCCCGGTCAGCCAACCCTCGTTGGGACTGGGACGGAAGATTGGAGACCCTGCAGGCCCTTGAGGGCGGGAGCTGGCAGGGCGGGGGGCCTGGCCTTGGAGGTGGCTGCGGGGGGTGCTGCTGGGCCTCAGCCCGTGTACCGCACCAGCAGCTTCCGTGCCACCCGAGCGGGCTTTATAGAGAAATTGAGCCAACATCTTCAAAGGGGAGATGGCCTATGAGTAGCTGGATTGATGGCTTCTCTCTAAAAATCAAGTCGAGGACCATGGGCCCACATTCCTCGTGGGGACCGTCACTCAGAAATGCGTGTGGACTAGCCACTGGGCAGGTGTGGGCCCCCGGGGACACAGATACAAGCTGGACACAGTCGCTGACCTCACAGGGACCAGGCTTTCCCAGCAGACGGACACACAGACAGGCAGGCAGGCAGGCCATTCCTTTCCAGCCCTCCCACCCACACAAAAGGTACAGGAAACAACTTCTCAGGCCTCCGTCTCCTCATCTGGAGAATGGGTCTGATGAGGGTAGCTTCACCCTCAAGAGTCCCCGGGTTGGTCCCCGGGTTGGTCTCCGGGGTTCCCTGTCCGCACGTACTCCTCCCACGAGGGTAGAAACCACCTGGCCGGTTCATTCCATACACTACTCGTGCCGAGGCCCCACTCTGCAAGGGTGGCTTCTGGGCCAGGCTGGGCTCAGCACAGACAGGTGATGGTGAGAAAGACGGACAGAAAGTCAGGTGCGCACCCTGAGGGGAGCCTGTGCCCAGAGCGTGGCCCTGTGTGGCCACCTGAGGCCCCCAAGCCTGCCCCCAAGCCTGGCTGCTGGGAGCAGTAGCAAGCAGAGGAGGGTCCAAAGCCAAGAAGTGACAGATGGGACTCTTTGCAAGAGATCCCTGGGCCTGCAGGTATCCACTGCAACACGGAGGGGTCACAAGAGAAGCAGGCGACCCAGGACATATTTAGGAGGTAAAACCGACAGTTTAGTTGGGCAGAGCAGCCCACTACCTTCTCACTCCTCCATTCCTTCCTTCTTTGATGTGTTCAATTTTTGTCTTTTTTCTCTTGCACCGATTGCTAAAAGATTGCATAGCTTTGGTGACCATCCGGCAAAGTACCCCAAAATAGTATTTTCCATAGTCCCACACTAAGGGTCAGCTCTTGGCGGGGAACCTTCTGCTGGCAGATTCCTTTCCAGTCTTTTCTCTATGCCTTTGAGCCATTGAAATAATACAGTGGGTGTCGCTTCATGTCCTGCTTTTGACATTCAGCTCCCCGCCCCCGACCCACGGGTCTCAGCATCTCTCCGTGTTCCCGGAAGCTCCGTTTCCAAAAAGAGTATCAAAGGTCCGCTGCCAGGATGTGTCCCTCGGGGTTGGCTGTCGCCCATGGGTGGACATGGAAGTTGTTTGTACTTTTATTATTTTGACTCATCTTGCCGAACAGCTTGAGACATAAACCTTTGTCCACATTGTATATTATCAATCCCTGGGAGAGGTTCTGAACCTGGGGATTACCCATCTGGTAGAGATAGAAATCACTTTAAGGCTCTGGCTACATATTAACAGTTGGCTTTCCGGAAAGGCCAGAGCACTGGGGCCCTCACCCCAGCCAATCTCCGCCACCAACCACCCCCCCCCCCCCGCCCAGCATCCCCAGTACAGGGCGCTGTCAGTTCTAAATTCCTTCCCATTTGCCAACAGGGCTCAGAACTCACTCCTCCAGGGAGAGCTTCCTCACACTTACCCTCTCCATCCTCTGCATTCCTGTGGCTCCCCTCTCTCCACCTGCTCCTAGTCGGTCCCAGCTTCCCAGCTGGGGATGACTTTGGTCTTACCATTTGCGGTGGGTGGGGGGAGGGGTAAGACCTTCTCCGAGGCACATGAGCGCCCCCCCCCCACCACCCCACCGATATCCAGCTTCCCAGCAACCTGTAAGGTCAGCGTGGTGCTCTTTTACAGAGAAGCAACTGAGACCCAGCCCAGAGAGGCGGAGTGACTTACTCAAGGTCGCATAGCTGCTGAGTGGCATGGCAGGGGCTAGAATCTCAACAACTCCCGATTCCTGGGCACTGCACACATGCGGACCCCAGCTAAGTGATGTACATGCCTGATCTCAGTTTATCCTCTCCAAACTGAGGGATAATCTGTAAAAGGGGGATAATGGTGCTAGCATTATCCCCCTTTTACAGATGAGGAACCCAAGGCCCATAGTCACCCAGCTCAGAAGTGGAGGAGCCTAGAGTCTGTGAGGCTCCAAGCCGTACCCTTTGCCTCTTAGAGAAAAAGGCCAAGAGTCCCCACGCCACTCCTCCCATGGGCCTGAGCAGGGCCCTGGCCAGCTCCAGCTGCTTGGCAGAGGGAAGGCAACCCCCACCCCCCCGCCGCCACCTGCCCAGAGAATTCACAGGAACTTGCCTAGAGCATGCCCTATCTCACTGTTTTCTCTTGAACCCGCTTATCTCCCTCGCATTATCAACTCTGGGCTTCTTGCCAATCTGCCTGGGTTGGAACACTCCTTTGGGGGTAGCTCCTGCCAAAATACCCTGGGAACTGTACCCTGCCTTTGGTGGCATCTGTCACTGAGAAAAGGTGACTGCAGAGCCCCCCCCCCCCCTCCAGCCGCTCCCTGGGAGGCCCCAATGGGCGGGGAGGCAAGTTTCACTTTCCCCGTCACTGGAGCATTGGTTCAGCAAACATTGATTGGACATTTACTCTGCACCAGGCACTGTACTAAGCACTGGGGAGGCAGCTGGGAACAAGTCAGACAAAACTCCACACCGTCTGCAGCTGAGCTCCCAGCAGGGGAAGGCAGACATTGAAGAAAATAAGCACATAAATCCCACAGTGACTAGCAAGTGCAGGTGCACGAGAAAGCACAGAGAGCCGAGGAAGGAGGTTCGGGCCAGCCGGGGAGGAGAGGAAGGGGCTGCAGTTCTAAACAGAGATCAGGGAAGGTTGTGTTGAGGAAGGAGAAAGATTGAAGGAGGTCGGGAAGGGATGTCAGCAGTAAGAGTATCGCAGGCGGAGGGAAAGGCCAGTGCAAAGGCCCTGGGGCATGTTGGAGGGACTGTGGAGGCTCTGGAGCCACTCAGACCTCTGCCTCCCATGCTTCCAAGCCATGCGGGGGCATTGGTGAGAGACACGGGAGGACGTGCACCCTGAAGGCTGGGCCCAGGGGAACATGTGCTGGCTTCTTCGTCCGGATTCTGTTCACCTTCTCCTTCGTCATTGGTGTCTTGGTCACTAGCCTGTACTGAGCACCACCTCTGAATTGGGTGTTGTGCTAAGTGCACGGTCGTGATCCATCCCTTGTTGCCTCTCAGCCCTGTGCAGTGGGCGCCATGATCTCCCATTTTCCAGATAAAGAAACCGAGGCACGGAGAGATTAGGAGCCTTGCCCAATGTCACTGATCTGGGAGACGAGACTGGGACTGATCCCCGATAGGCCTACCCCAATACTTGCACCTTGCCTCCAGCCCAGCGGGAAGCTCTGCACCCAGGCCCTGCCCTCTGGGGAGTAGGCACCCCCCCTATGGGCATCTGCTCCCAGGGCCTGCAGGGGTGGATGGTCACACTAACTTCCCTTCCACCTGTCCCAGCGTGCTTGTCCTCAGTGCAGGGGGCTCAGCCGTGTTTCCCAGAGGAGGCAGCCCTCTTCCCACACTGCATCCATAGACCACCAAGGGGGCGGGGTGGCGGCCGGGGAGCCTGGGGCTTCCTCCAGCCCAGCCCCGAGCTCCTGTAGGGGTTCTCCACACCCCTGCTGGGGCTTCCCACGCAGGGGAGGTGCCTTGGGGGTCTCATGTGACCTCAGAGATCACAGAGGATAGAGCCACCCCCTCCTGCACTCCCTTTTGGTCCATCACATAAAGGAAAAAGAAAGTCTCCACGGAGTGCTTCCCCATTTTTAACAGCCTTTTATCTTTTTTTTTTTAAGATTTTATTTATTTATTTGTCAGAGAGAGAGAGAGCACCAAGCAGGGGGAGCAGCAGGTAGAGGGAGAAGCAGACTCCCTGCTGAGCAGGGAGCCTGACACGGGGGTCGGTCCCAGGACTCTGGGATCATGACCTGAGCCAAAGGCAGACACTTAACTGACTGAGCCTCCCAGGCACCCCTTTAACAGCCTTTTTTTAAATTAATTTTTTTAAATTTTTTATAAACATATGTATTATTAGCCCCAGGGGTACAGGTCTGTGAATCGCCAGGTCTTTAACAGCCTTTTAAACTTGCGCTGCTCCCCACTTTTTGAAAAACATAGAAGCACCCCCACCTCGCCTTCAACAGGCCACCTCCAAAGGCAGAAGTGACAATTTTCTTTGATTTTCGCTGTACTTCTTCACTCCTCCCCACCACGCGTGTCCAGCCAGACTGGTGTTCCGCTGAGGCTGGTATCGCGAAACGTCCCCTTTCCATGAAAATCCCTTTTTCAAAGTGTGGGGTTTAAAATAAATGCATTCACCACAGCAGGTGGTGTACTCCTTCACCCCTGCCAGCTCGGCTGCCGTCACGAAGGCCAGAGACAAGGACACGGGGACCGGCAAGGACACGGGGACCCCCGGGCACCGTGCTGGGAATCCAAGCCCGTGCAGGCACCATGGAAAATACGGCGCCTCCTCGAAACACGATAAAGAAAACCACCCATAGGCTCCAGCAACCCCACTTCTGGGTGTTTATCCAAAGATAGAGACATCGCTGTGTCCAAGCGACATCTGCCTCCCCGCCGTCACGGTGGCATCATTCACAAGACACAGGAGCAGCCTGAGGGACCCCAGTGGGTCAACGGGTAAAGAAAATGCGGTGTCTACAGCCAGCCATAAAAAAAGTCCTGCCATTCGCGACAGTGCAGATGAACGGCGAGAGTCTTGCACTCACTGAGATAGTCACCGGGAGCTGGACGGACACGGTTGATCTCACTTCTCTGCAGAACCTTGACAAGAAAAGAGACCGCGTAGACACGGGGATCCTGTTTGTGGTTGCCGGGTGAGAAACGCGAGACCACCCCGGCTCAGCCCAGGACGGGGGGATGGCTGTGGGGCCGTGGAGACCCGGACAGGCTGCAGGGCCCCCAGCTGAAAGCAGAGGACCCCGGCAACCTGCTTCTTGGTGGAACATCCTGGGAGCGGACATGGCTGAGAGACCCACGAGAGCTTGAGGGAGCTTCCCTGGGCAGCTCCGTGGGTCAGTTTGCAGGCTACAGGGGACACCTGCTCACATTCCACGAGCCACGGCAAGGCCCAGGAGCACAGTGACCCGCACCCAGGAGGAGAGGAGAACGGGGCATCTCGGTGAGAGGTGGGGGGGCTAGTGATTTCTCTCACACCCCAGGGGACCCCCAGACCTGAGCAGCCTGATGCCAAGAAGGACAGATCCCAGTCCTGGGCTCCCAGAGCTGGGTGGAGACCCAGGGACTGTCAAGACATGCAGAGGATGCTCTCCCTCCCCCCGTCCCTGGGGACACGGATAGAGCTAGGAGGAAACACAAGACGAGAGTCCTTGGAAGAGTTATCCCCAAAAGGGAGTGCATTTGCCCCAGAAGAGGCTGGCAAGTGACGAGAGAAGGCTCTCTGCCATCAGCAGGAGTGAGCAGGAAACTGCCCACTGTTGGCACGTCTGGGGGGTGACCACAGTCCCGGTTAGCTCCAGCAGCCACGCCACCGCCCGGCCCTGCTGCCTTCTGCACGCAATGGCTCCTTTTCTCCTCCTGAGCCTATGAGGAGACCCCATGTCACTGAGGAGGAAGCTGAGGCCCAGAGAGGCTGGCGTAAGGACACCCACAGGGCCTCTCTCTCTGGCCACACCCCACCGCATGCGAGCCGTAATGCGCCTCGTTGCACGGATGGGCAAGCCAAGGGCCAGAGAGGGTCGGTGACCAGCCTGAGGGCCCCTGAGTGGCTCAGGGCGGAGAAGGGGCCAGGACCCAGTCCTTCTGACTTCAGAGGCCAGGATCTCACCTTCTGGCCGCACGTCCTCGCTGGCAAAGCCAGGAGGCTCAGCGCTGCCGCCTGCATAGCCCCAGCCCCAGGAATGGCCCAGCCCCAGAGGGGGGTGCGGTGGCCGTGATGGACAGGACCTCACCCACTTCTTTGAAGGAAACCTCCAGGCAGCCTGTTCCTCGAAGGAAGGACCACACCCGGTGTTTACCCGCTGGGCACCCTTGCCAGGGAGTCATGGCAGATCCTGCCACGTGTCCACTTCTGGGGAAGGAGGGAGTGGTCAGGTGGCCTGGGGCAGGGTTCCTGTGGGTCCTGGGCCTCTCCCTGGCACCCAGGAGGTGGGTGGAGCAGGAGGTGTGGACCCCAGGGCCCAGTTTCCCCTTCCCCGTCACACCAGGCAGGGCTCCTTCTGCCCTTCTGTGACTTAGTGTTCCCATCTGGTTCGTGGGCACAGTCATACTTCCTTCCTGGAATTGTGCAAATCAAACGATGTCCAGTGTGGGGCTGGCAGGGCTGTTGCAAGGAGCCTGGGCTTTATCCTTGGGGGCTCTGGGAAGCCCTGTGGGGCGGGTGGTTAGGGGGATAAGCTCAAAAGAAAGAAAAGGAAATCCCAGGACCCAGCAAGAAAGAAGGAATTCAAGGTGAACGAGACACAAGGGAGGGTGGGCTCTCTGCCCATCTGACACCCGGGGATGTGGCCGTGGAACAGAAATGTGCAGGGGAGGGCAGAAAAGGGACCGGGATGAAAGCAGGACCCCAAAGAGCTCCCCCTCCATGAAAGAGGGCTTCACTTTGCTCACTGGGGCTGGGAACATGGCCACACGCAAGGGAGGGAAAGGAGTCTCCCGTGAGAAACTGAAAGTCCATGACAGGAATGGTAGGGGTGGGGTGGGGTGGGGTGGGGTGGGGTGGGGTGGGGCAGGGCAGTGGGGGGCGGTCTAGGGTCTGGATAGGCTCCACGCCACTCCGCTGCCATCTCAAGCCAAGGCAGCAGCGGTAGGAAGACCCGTCTCCCGCTGGCGATGCCCTCGGAGCAGCAGCCAAAGTGAACTGGGCAGGACCCAGTGGGGAAACTCCCTATCCTGAGACCAGCACACGCCCCGAATGTCCCGGCAGAAGAGGAGCTCACAGAGGCTCTTTGAAATCACCGGAGAAATCCTACCTTGCAGGACCCCCCACCCCTCCGCCTTCCTGGGGTCTCTATCAGAGCATCCAGCCCTCTGCCATCCTCCATGGGCTGTTCAGTCTGAAAAGTGTTCCTGCTGACCACCCCCTCCCTTGTCTACTCCCCCCCCCAAGCCCTGGGAAACCCGCCCTTCTCCCAAACGCCTCATGGGAGTGTGGGGTTTGTGCGGAGGCACTGACAGAGAGGCTGGGTTTTTCCACCAGGGTCCGGGGGATGAGGAGTCGGTGGGAACCCTGGAAGTCTCGGAAGTTCTCCAAGAGCTGGAGGGAAGGTGCTGGCCTTCCTGGGGGGTTGAGGGTGGTGAGCTCAGGTCCAGGTGTCTTACATAGCCTCGAGGGACGGTTGGCCTTCATGAGGCCAATCTCCAAGAGCTGAGCATGAAGAAGCCTATGATGGGCCCAGGGACACGGTGGCCAACCAGGTGTCTGCCCTCAGGTGGCACAGTCTGGGGCAAAGCTGATCCAGACACGCCTTTCCTTTCCAGAGGAGGGGTCGCCCGTCCGGCGGTGGGGAGGGGAGGGCGTGGCCCAAGAAGGACGGCAGGCCACAACAGCCCTCCTCCTGGGCCCTGGGAGCATGGCCCACAGAAGGGTGATGGGCTCATTACGAATGAATGAATGGCCAGCCCAGCTGATGAGTCGCCTGAATGAGCCACCGTGATTGATCTCAGTGAATGGACGGATGAGAAAAATGAATCCGTGAATGAAAGGCGCAGTCCCTGCCTCCCCAGCCCTGCAGAGAAGGGGCCTGGCCCCCTGGGGAGGGGAGGAGAGGCCAGCCCTGAGTCAGAAGGAGGTCAGAGGCCAGGCGACGAGTCGCCAGGGCGCATGGCACACGCCGTGACTCCACGCTTAATCACTCCCGCCACGGATAACACACCAAGGGCCTGAGCAGGGTTCCCCTGAGTCACTGGCCATGAAGGCGGCCTCGGGTGCCCCTCCTACCCCCTCCGGGGCCTGGCAGACAATGAATCAGGGCTTTTCGGGGGAACTGTGTATCAACGATTCAGCAAGGAGTGTCCAGCCCTGGGAGGGAGCCCTTGGGCCCCGGGGCCCATGGCTGCTGGGGAGTTTGGAGATGCCGGGGAGGCGGGGCAGGGATGGTCCTCCTGCTCGCCCAACTCTGGCTGAGCTTCTCGGGGGCTGAGACCCCACCTCGCAGCCAGCCCTACCACTGCAATAAATAATGGCCGTGACCGTGAACATTTGTGGAGTCGGGCCCCATGCCAAGGGCACTGTTCCTCTTCTCCTCTAGTCTTCTTGCACCTACCAGGAGGCGGGTGGAGGATGGCCTCCTGCCCACGACCTTGTCCACCTTCCGTCTGCTTCCCACCTGCACAACTGACCGTCACCAGCGCCACTGCCTCTGATAGTCTCACTGGTGGCATTTTGCAAGAAACAGGCTCAGAGCAGCTGAGCAGCTGGGAGAGGGGCTTGGGGAGTGGGCAGCCTTGGGTCCCAGGCCCAGGAGATCCTTAGGGAGCGCTTGCAGATGAGAGGCAGAAATAAGGGGGCATGTGGCAAAGACTCTGGGGGCACGAGGCTGCCTCCAGCCATCCCCGCAGGGGAATTTGGGCTGGGGATGTGAGCCGTTGGAGGCTGAGGCTGGGGCTTTCTTGCCCTCTTTCTGGGCTCCCCCTCCGGAGTGGGGAGATTGTGCCTCCATCCATCTGCCCACCCATCTGGGGACCCTTCGGGCCCCAGCAGTGACTCTCGCCAGAGGGTCTGCGGAGCCTCATGGGGCATAAATTGCCCATGAAAAGGGGAGGGAGAGGACAGCACCAAAGCAAAGGAAGGGGTCCGTGGAGGTGGGCTGGCGCTCAGGCCAACCTGAGTGGGGTTTTCTCCGCCAAGGATGACTTTCTAGGATGCTGGGACTCATGGGTCAGAGGCACACATGTCATCACCCTGTGGGTGGACCAGCCCCAGACAGTTCTGGGAATCTGGAGACCAGCCAGCCTCTAGGAGGTTCAGCCGTTCTTTGGAAGGGGTGGGGAGGGGAAGAGGCAGCTGGGAGCAGTTTCTCCCTCTGTGTCTTCCTCGATGTAGTCACAATCGAACCCTTCACCAACCCCCTGGTGAATTCAGGGCTGGCTCAAGTCACACCACCAGCATCACCCCTCCTGCCCCCCCGCCCCAGACACCACGGATGAGACATCTCTTGTCCATCTGTGGGGCACTGGCTCAATGAAGTACCTGGCACGCAAGGTGTCCAGGATGTGTCACCACAAGGCATGAGCAGAAGCTACGCTTTCCTCATCTTCCAGGAAGCCGAGCATAACCAGAGAGGTTGAGTAACTTGCCCAGAGTCACACAGCTCTAGGAAGTGGAGTCAGGATCAGAACTCAGAACAAAAGGATTCTGGGCTCTGATTCTTTTCCCCACTCACACCTCAACTGCCACAGGAAATGTTTTGCTGGGATTATAGACTCGCTTAAGTTCATTACAGTCCATCCCTACCATGGACCATCCCCAGCCATGAAAATGGTGACTGGGAATATCTCTTCCTTTGGGAAAACGTCATTGGTGTATACTTAATGGGAAAAAGCAAGATGCAAGAGTTGGAGGACGATGACACACTTCCGTTCGTTTAGAAAGAGTTTTCCTAGAACGATGGCCAGACGATGGGATGTTCCAAGGCTGGCTGCAGAAACCCTGGAGGACAGAGGGCAGGGTCCCATGGGGAAGGATGGGGCCCAGCCCTCCAGACGTGGTGCCATCAAGCTGTCCTGCCTTCTCTGTGATGGTGGCTGCCATGTCATGTCCCCACTGATGGAGATCTGAAGACCCCAGGGCCAAGGGAGAGAGGGGCAGTGGGTAGGTGAGGAGGCTTGGGGCCCTGTGGGGTGGGAGGGAGGAAGGCAGAGTGGGTGCCCGGAATGACTCCTCTGCCTGGCATGCCTCCCTTGCCACCCTCGTGGTCAAACCTGTCAGTCCTCAAGACCAGCTCAGACATCCCCTCCTCCAGGAAGCCTCCTAGATTTCCTAGCCAGCCAGGCATTTTCCTTCCTCGGTCCTTCTCCAGATTCCTTGTATAAGACTTGGGGCTTCCAAACTCCTCCCTTCAACTCTGATCTCTTTGAGGGCTCCCAACCCAGCCATCAGGGTACGGGGGGGGGCTCATTTTGGTAATGCTAGCCCCTCCCACGGGTGCTGCTGCAAAGTGGAGCTCACCACCCTCTTGCTGGGGGCCCTGACCACCTCTAATTGCACTTCTCTCCCCACCAGGGCCTTGAGCGTCATATCTGATGGGGTCCTTACCACACCTGGTTTGGGGGACGGTACCACTGTGTATCCCTTCTCTACAGCTGTGGAAACCGAGCCTCAGGGAAGCTCAGGGGCTTGCTAGGCAGCGACACAGCCAACGAGTGCCAGAGCCGAAATCCAAGCCCGCTTCAGGCTGTGTCTGCAGAACGTCTCAGAGTCTGCCCACCTCCCTCCACCGTGCTTCATCATATGTGAAAATCTGATTTCTCTTTCAACGGCTGCCACAGAGAGGCCCAGGGCATGGCCACCGACAGGGAGAGGCGAGTCCTGGAATTCCAGTAACCCAGCTTTTCTGTAATGCCTCCCCATGCCGGCCCTCCTTCCTGCCGATTGTGCATCCCTGTTGGGGTGGGGGAAGACTGAGGCCCAGGAGGCCCACGGCTCCCAGCCCACCTGGCTCCGACGAGGCCAAGCCCTGGCTGACCCCCAAACCCCTGGTTTCTGAGCCTGGCTGAGCCCATGAAGGTCTGTGCCTTGCCTGGAGCCTCCCGGAGGGCATCTGAGAAATAGGTTTCCTGCTCAAAGTCCGACCAACTTTCCGGAGAGGAGCAGGGGGAGCTGGGAAGGAACACAGAGGGGCCAGGTAGCCGACAGGCACGCTTCCTGCAAGAGGAAAGTCGACCCATAGCTTCTGGGAACTGGGATGGCTCAGTGATAGCACGGTGCCCTTTGACCCCCCCAGGGAGCAGCCAGCTGGCGCTGTTGACAGCACCTTCCTCCTTCCCAGGGAAACACAGCTGGCCTGCTTGGAGTCTCCATGTCTGACACCCAGGTGTGCCTTTCCAGCCACCTGTCTGGCTGCCACCCAGGGCGCCCAGCTGAGGGCTGAGGGGGCGGTGGGGGGGGTGCCTGCCGCCCAGGCTGGGTCATTGGAGCTGAGCCGGGAGCTGACTGGCCGGGCCCAGCCGGGCTGCTGAGTCCTGCTTCCTGTTCCCGCCACTATGCAAATGCAGGGGGGGATCTGGGCCTCTCCTGGGGCTGGCTTCCCGGAATGATGGCATCGATTGTCCTGAGAAACCTGGCCCAGCCCCCCCCCCCCACTTCGTAAGAGGAGAAGGCTGTAAATAGCTAAGATCTCTTTTCCTCCTGGGGCAGCCCTGGACATGGGAGCCTGCGTGTGAGGCCAATGGGGGCAGCCGCACCTGCACTGGCCTTGGCAAGAGCCTGTGGCAGCGTCCCCCTCTCGTCCCGGAGTCCCTAGCTGGTGGGTGGGGAGCGGGAAACAGAGGTGGCCCCGCTGGCTCCCCTTCCAGGGCCCAGAGCCCACCATGCCCCGTCCCCTCTATTTACACACAAGGAAACTGAGGACACCAGACCGGCCCTGGGACCTGTCTGGGTGTCGCCTCTCTCCCACTCACCAGGCCTCACTCCAGCAATAGCAGCACATTTCTGCTTGCCATTATCCCTCTTCCAGCCCCCACGGCCTCGGCAGCCTTGGGTCCCAGCCCGAGCCTGGCTGCCTGGTCTCCCGCCCCAGGCCCTGCTGTGCAAGGAAGGGGTCCTTCTTAAGCTTACATCGGACCATGTCACTCCACTGCCCAGGCATCAAACCTCCCTCGAATCTGGGCGCCACACACTGGTGCATCGTCAGACCCCCGCCCCAGCCCCCGTGTGGTCTCCTCTCTCTGCACCCCTGCCTCACACATACCCCAAGTAATGCCACAACTCTTCCTCGGTGCTCGCTCCTGCGCCTCAAAGGCTTAGCTCAAGCTGCTGTCTTTTCCTGGGATGGCATTTTCTCTGCGTAGCATTGCCACCTCCAGGAAGCTTTCCTGGATGCCCTCAGCAGGACCAGGGCCTCCTGTGAGTCCCCACCTTCTGCATGTCCCCCTGTTGTGACACAGCTGCCATTGTCCCTTTAGCATCCATCTGCTTCCCTGGCCTGGGTCCTCCTTGAGGAACCAGCTCTCAGAAGAAGCCAGGATGGGGCAAAGCAGATGGACATTTCACGTGTACTTAGGACATCGGCCTACGGGGTGGATGAAGGATGGCCTCTTCCCACCCCACCACCCCACACCCTTCCTGGGAAAATGCAGAACCTTCTTCCTGGGTCTGCTTCGAAGGACCTGACAATGAGGACAGTTCGTGATCAGACGGAAGGCCAAGAAGAAAGGAGAGGCTGAGTCCAGGCTTTGGCTCCTGCGGCTCTCCCGAGACCGGGTGCACAGGACTGAGGTCAGTGAACGGGGGCAGGTGATACGAGACAAGTTGTTATGTCGCCCATGGCACCCTGGGCAAGTCACCCTCCAGAATAAATGGGCCTGCATCCCAGCAAGGCCCCCTTTCCCAGCCAGGGGCTGACCAGCCTTTTCCTGGCCCCAGTTGGATACAGCTGAGGCCTGGACATCTGCACAGAGGGGCCAGAAGGGGGCTTTTCTGGAAAGTGTCTCCTGAGGGACAAGGCTGGTCCCAGAAATCATGAGTCATGAGGGAAGCAACCCAATCAAGCAGCTCTCCCCCATCCAAGGCAAGGGCCTCTCAGAGTTGGGATGGGCATGGCGACCCCTCTTCCCATCTCTGCCTTGATCTCAGGCCGCCTGTGAACCCCACGGGGCCCAGGGGCCATGGCCACTGGGCAGATAGGGGGCCGAGCTCTGGACTTGGCCAAGTCATACTGTGATACAGAGCTCCGGCACAGCCTCCTGACACCTTTCTGCTCTGTGAGGCCAATGCCCAGATTTCCCACATGGGAATTCCCCAGGTCTCTCTCCCTCTTCCCCCCCACACCCCGAGGAGTCATCACAGTATGCGGGTACCCGTCATCCAAACTCTCTTCCCGGCACCACAGTGGGAGAGAGCCAAGCTCTGGGCAGACAGTGGCTCAGCCCTGGGGCTTTTCAGCCCCTACCTGTACCCCTCACCCCTCCCATGCCTCCGAGGGATGCTCCGTGGTCCGTGGGCCCCTGCCTTGCCTCTCCTGGCTGTGAGTCCTGGGGCAAGGCCAGGACACAGCCCTTGGCATACCTTGGGGCCCTGGGTGGGGCTCCTCTGTGGCTCCCCCCCTTGCCTTTCCCATTCATAAACCTCTGTTGTAGGGCCAGCCACACACACTCAGGAGGGCCTTCTGGCCGCGCGAGAGAGATCTGTGCGATGCATTGCAGCCGCCGCTCTGATGGCCTAAGGTTTTATTTACTTATTTGACATTCAGTCAGTCTTTTTGAAAATTTGGTTCAAGTGCCAAAGGGGCCCAAGAGCCACCCCCCCGCAACCAGACCTCAGCCACCCCGCTCGCTCTGTGATACGAGTTTCTGTTTCCTTCAAGGAGACTTAGAGCGCTACTCCAACCTATCCATGGCTACATAACGAGTTACCCCAAAACCTAGCCCCTTAAAATACCAATAAACCTTGATTGCCTCACCGTCTCTGTGGGTCAGAGGAATTTGGGAACAGCCCAGCGGGGTGGTTCTGGCTCCGAGTCCGGCACGAGGCTGCAGTCAAGATGTCAGTCGGGGCCCTGATCATCCTCAGGCTCGACTGGGGCCAGAGAAGCCACTTCCAAGATGGCGCCCTCCTGTGGCAGAAGGCCTTTGCTCATCACACAGCTGCTCAAACGTCCTTACAACATGGCAACCGGCTCCCCCCAAGGGTGAGTGAACCAAAAGGGGGCAAGGTAGAAGCCACAGTAGCTTTTACAAGCGAGCCTCGGAAGACACACATTCCCGCTGTGTCCTTTTAGTGACATGGATCCACCCTACTTAATATGGGAGAGGACCAACCACACCAGGGCACGGGTACTAGGAGGTAAGAATTACTGTGGGTCCCCTGGAGGACGCCTACCACGTGTACCATCCTACACCTTGCTTCCCCCCCCCGCACTGAACAAGTCTCCAGAATAGGTGCATATTAATGCACTAGAGTGACTTGATTTCTTTTAACTGCACAGTATTCCTTGTGGGGGCACCGCGATTCATTTACCCAGTCCCCCACTGGGTCCTCTATCTGGGTTATTCTTAATCTTTTGCTCTTACAGTTGGAGCTAGAGTGACTGCCTTCGTACAGGAATGATCTCCTGCCTACGTGGAGGGTTAATACTCAGGAATGGGATGGTTGCGTCAAAGGATGGGGTCGTTTGCAAACATAGGTGTAAAGTCTTTGCTACTTCCTGGATTGAGGTATGAAGCCCATTTGTCTTCCCCTTGAACTGGAGTGGACTCTTGTTTTTTGTTTATTTGTTTGTTTGTTGAGAGAGAGAGAGAGAGAGAATCTTAAGCAGGCTCCATGTCCAGCACAGAGCCCAACGTGGGGCCCAATCTCATGACCCTGAGACCATGACTTGAGCCAAAATCAAGAGTCAGATGCTTTACCGACTGAGCTGCCCCAATACCCCTGGAGTGAACTCTCAAGGACTTCAGCTGAGAGATCACCACGGAAGGGATGGTATGTGACATCTGAGACTACGTCACGGGAGGTCACACAACTCCCACCTTGTCTGCTGCAACTCTGCCCTTGGTGCCTTGAACGGCAGGGGGAGGCTGCCATGACGTGGCAAAACCCAAGACGTGAAGACCTTGTGTATCTGTCCATTGGTCAACAGCCCCAGTGACATCTGACCTTTGAGTCCTGCCAGCAAAGGTGCCAGTCACCTGAGCAAAGAAGCCTCCAGACATTCTGAGTTACTTCCCGGAGGCCTTGGACTTCACGGACTACACACCTGGAATAAAAGGTAGGGGCGTGGTTTACCTGTGTTAATGCACTAGAGTTATGAGACACATAACACACACGTGTTATGAGAAGGAGTTATGAGACGCATAACACACACGTCGGCTCATTTCATCCACTCAATGACCCCTCAGGGCCGGTGTTGTCATCTCCCTGTTTTAGAGATCAGGAGACCAAAGCTCAGAGAGGTTCAGCAACTTGCCCGAGACCTCACAGCCAGTGACTGGGGAACTGAGATGCTCATTTGGGTCTCCCTGACTCCAGAGGCCCCCCTCCCACCAGGCACAGAGCTGTTGGCAGAAGGAAGGCGCCAGGCACATTCCAGAACATGCCGTATGGAATTTCAACCATACGGAATTTCTAGATCGAAGGGACACTCCGCGTTAGATCAAAAGGCCCATGCCTGGGACCGCTGGGAGCTATCTTTGGCAAAACGCACTTGAACATGATGCGTTCACTTTCCCTGCCAATGTAGTTTAGGCAGGAAGGGAAACGTCAGCTCTCTCCTCTTGCCAGGAATTCTGTCCACTGAGAATCTGGACGGGCCGGAGGTTCTCATCAGCCATTCATGACGCCTGCTGACCAGCAAATTAACGAAGGCATTGCTTCCTTCAGCAGGAGGAAAACTCTTGAAAAGGAAAATTCAGTCAAAGCAGTTTGCGGGAGAGCACGCGGGAACCTCCCCCCTGCTGGCGGTAGGTGGAATTGCAGCTCAGCTCTACTAGACAAAGGGGACCTGGAGAGAGGCTTGCGCACCAGGGCCATTGCAGGAGCGGGAGGCGTGCTTGGAAGGACAGCTCCCGTCGGAAGCAGCGCCACGTCTTGGCTAAGCCTGCAGTCTCCGGGGTTCGATGACCTGAGTTCAAATCCTTGCCCTGCCATAGGTCGGTCAGGGAAACAGAAACCACAGCTAGTATTTCAAACAAAGGAAAATGGTTGCATGAGCCGTGGGGCAAAGAGGTTAGCACCCCTTTTCCTAAAGGGGAAGAGGAGGAGACAGTGCCCAGGAACCCAGGAGGTGGTGCTCCCCATGGAAGCAGGAATAGCGGTGGAACTTTTATCTATTTTTTTAAAGATTGTATTTATTTACTTATTTTAGAGAGAGAGAGAGAGCATGAGCAGAGGGAGGAGCAGAGGGGGAGGGAGAGAGAATCCCTAGCGGACTCCAGACGGAGCGCGGGGCCCAGCGCGCGGCTCAATCTCCAGACCCTGAGATCCTGACCTGAGCCGAAACCGAGAGTCAGACGCTCAGCTGACTTAGCCACCCAGACGCCCCAGCAGTGGGACTTTTAAAAGAAGGGACTTTCCGGGACGCCTGGGTGGCTCAGTGAGTGAAGTGTCTGCCTTCGGCTCGCGGGTCATGATCCCACGCTCCTGGGATCGAGCTCCGTGTTGGGCTCCTTCCTCAACTCTCTGCTCCCTCTCCCACTGCCCCTGCTTGTGTGCTCTCCCTCTCTCTCTCTCTGCCAAATAAATAAAATCTTATTTTCTTTTAAATAAAAGAAGGGACTTTCCCACAGGAGCTGGTGACACAGAGGAGTCCCCACTGAGGCCCAAGGTGCCCCCCAACATGGACAGAGGGAGAAATGCCCTGCTTCTCCCTTCCTGCCCCCCATTGACGGCATGGCCCCCACGGGCCAGCAGTCCGTGGCCCAGCCAGCCTCGGAAACGTGGCTCCCGTTCAACCGCACAGAAGTGAGCAGGGCGTGGGTCTGCGAGCAAACGAGCAGACCCACGCCCTGCTCCACGCCTGGCACCGCCATTCTCTAAATGACACCCCGAGACTGCTCTGGGCCTCAGTTTCCTCCTCCGTAAGACAGGGATAACATCCTCCCTCACGGACTCTCTGAGAGGGTCTGGAGGATGAAGCCGGGGCCGAGCTCAGGGCATGGAGCTGGGCACAGGGGAGGTAGGCACTGAGGGCCAAGGGTAGGGGGCCCCTCAGCCAAATGCTCGGTCCCACTGGAAGGTGCCAGCGCTGCCCGTGGGGATTGCAGCCAAGCACCCACATCAGATGTGAGGATGGGGGTGGGGAGAAAGGGGTCGGCTTGGCAGCCATGGCCCTTTACCGACCCCCTGCCTTTTGGTGGCGTGTCCCAGACAAGGCTCTGCTTTCTGAAGCCTGCCTGTGTGCGTGTTGTGCCTGTGGTGCTTGTGTGTGTGTGAGTGTGTGTATGTCTGAGCATCTCCGGTGTGTGGAGATGTGTGCTGGGGCGAGTGGGGTGCTGCCAGGTGAGGGTCTGGTGCTCCATCCTCCTGAAATCAAGCTTGACGAGCCTTTCAAGATACCCCCAAACCCTGGCCCCGTGGGCCCTCACCTCAGGGCAGGGTAGGGAGGCCCCGGGCTTGGAGGCGGGGGTGCCGGGGGCTGGGGCTCTTCTCCTTGAGACCAAGCTGCTTCTTGCCAGCTCTGCGATCTCGGCAGCCCGCAGACCCTCTTCTGTGCCTCAGTTTCCCCCTCCATAAGATGGGGATAAGAACCGGAACTCACAGGACAGCGGTCAGGATTCCGGGGATTAGCGCAGAGAAAGTGCTCGGCCCGGGCCTGGGCTGTGGGAACTGCTCGAAGGTGTCCGCTGCTCCTACCATCAGGTTTAAAGCTGAAATCAAGAGTCAGATGCTTGACCCACTGCTCCCCCCCGGCGCCCCCCAATTCACCGTTTTACAGGGAGCTGATTAGTGGAACGTAGCACATTCACAGTCGTACAATCCTCACCTCTACTAGTTCTAGAACATTTTCACCTCCCCCAAATAAAATCCCGTGCCCGTTAGCAGTCAGCCCCCATTCTCCGCACCCCCAGCCCCCTGCAACCACCCCCCTGCTCTCTGTGTCTATGACTTTGCCCCTTCTGGACGCTGCCAACGAATGGAATCGTACAGTCTTCCGTGTCTGACTTCTTTCCCTTAGTATGACCATTTCCACGTCCCTCCGTGTTGTAGCATGAGAATTTTTGTTCCTGTGAGTCCCACAATCCACCCGCTAATACTTTTAGAAAATGAGGGGTGCCTGGGTGGCTCAGTGGGTTAAAGCCTCTGCCTTCGGCTCGGGTCGTGATCCCAGGGTCCTAGAATCGAACCCCGCATCGGGCTCTCTGCTCAGCGGGGAGCCTGCTTCCCCCCCTCTCTCTCTGCCTGCCTCTCTGCCTACTTGTGATCTCTGTCAAATAAATAAATAAAATCTTAAAAAAAAAAAAAAGAAAGAAAGAAAATGATTTTTACAAGTGGCAGTGGCAGTGGGAGCACCGGGGTGGCTCCGTCGGTTGAGTGATCCACTCTTGGTTTCAGCCCAGGTCAGGGTCTCAGAGTCACAGGATCGAGCCCTGCGTCGGGCTCCCGTGCTCAGCGTGGGAGTCAGCTGGCGCTTCCCCTTCCCCCCGTCCCTACCCTCCCCAAATACATAAATAGATCGTTAAAAAAAATAGAATGGTGAATTTTATGTGATGTGTCTTTACTACAGCATTTTAAGAAGATAATTGATGGTATAACAATCCTGCCTGTGGCCCTGTTTTCTTCATTTTGCAGGTGAGAAAGCTGAGGGCCAGAGAGGTGAGCCCGCCTGAGGTCGCACAGCCCTCCTAGACCTTGGCTGTGAGCCATCGCCCGCCACTGTTGCAGGAAGCGTTCCTGGAAAGCAAGCCGGCCCTGGGTTCCTTGTAGAGATCAGAGGAGCCACAAGATCCTCAGGCCAGGGCAGAGGTCCCCACCCTGGACGCTGGTGACACTTCCCCTGGGAGGGCGGGGCTGAGACATGAAGATCTCAGCCCTGAACACCGAGTCCTCCTGCTACAGGGTTCTCAGTAGACTGGGGACAGCCTGTCCTGACTGGCTTCCTGTCACCTCCCCCCCCCTCCCCGCCATCTCCTGGCCTGTCTCTGGGGCTCCCAGCAGGGGAGAGGGGATCTTGGGGCACACAAGACATCGCCCCTCTTGGCTCTTCATGGAAAGAATTTTTTTTTCCCCCAATTAATCCAAGTGATGTATGGCAGTGTGACAGGACATCAAATATGGGGGCGACTCGGGGGGCACAGTCGGTTGAGCGTCTGACTCTTAATTTCTGCTCGGGTCATGGTCTCAGGGTCCTGGGATGGAGCCCCACATCGGGCTCCACGCTCACCGGGGAGTCTGCTTGAGGAATCTCTCCCTCCCTCTCCAGCTGCCCCCTCCCCACGCTCTCTCTCTCTCTCTCTCTCTCTCTCATATAAATAAATCTTTTTAAAAAGGCATAAAATCCAGAGAAACAGGGTGAATATCCTTTGCCTGGAAATATCCAGGTAACACTTCCTCTCCCCTCCCTCCCTCCCACTCTTTTTTCCTTCCTTCTTTCCGTCCTTCCTTCCCTCCCGCCTTCCTTTCCTCCTTCCTTCCTTCTTCCCACCAACATTTATTGAGCACTAGCTGTATGCCAGGCATTGGAAACATATCAGGGAAGAAAACCAAGTCTCTGCTGTTGCTCTGTTATCACTGTGGAGGGACTTTCCATGCGTGCGAGACTGTAGATGTCCCTGAGGCAGAAGGCAAGCGAGGGTGCTTGCCGAACACTCTGTCCGAGCTGCTCCGTGCGCTCTCCATGTCCTTGCTCAGCTCAGCCTCAGCACAGCTCCCTGAAGTGTGTACGACACCAAGGCCCAGAGAGGGGCGGTGACTTGCCCAAGGTCACACAGCAGCCAGGGGCCGAGGCGGGAGAGAGCCCGGGCTCCCTCTCCAGGGACACGGCAGCCCATGACGAGGACTGCAGGACACAGGTTTCTCTCCGTGGCCCAGGCCCTTGTTTCACAGGCTGCAGCATCGGGCTGCGTAAGCCAGCAGACCCTCTAAGCTCCCCGCAGCAGAAGCCCGCAAAGCCAGTGGTGACGTTCCCGCCTCCCGCAGACGGCCCCTTCACCCCACCTCCATTCCCACAGCTTGGGGCATCCACCCAGGCCCGTCCCGCCAGGTAGACACCCGCCCCGCCCCGGGCTCCCTGGGCCCAGGGTCACCTCCCCAGGGAGTGGACGCCACTCCCAGCCCGAGACCCAGCCTGGTTTCTCTTTCTGGCGGCATCTGCCGTCCCCGCTTCTGTCACCCACAGCTATTCTGGGCCTCTGGCCCCTTTCACTTTCTGCTCTGCCTCTTCCTGCCTCGGTGGTTCCCCGACACCCCGTGCTCCCCCTTACCCGCCCCAGCTTTCTCTCCATACCCCTGTCTCCCCAGGGCTCAGCCCCGAAGTCATAGAGGCCAGAGGCAAGGCGTACGCAGGTCTGGGTGTGAGTCCTCACTCTGTGCCTCCCTGGCTAGGTGACCTTGGCCAGCCTCTTCCCTGTGCACCTGACGTCTCCATCGGGAAAGTGGGATGCTACTCGTGCTTGCCTTGCAGCGCCCCTGGCGGACCGCAGCTCCTAGGAGAACCTCCCAGCAATCTCATCCCAGCAGGGGATCCCCACAGAGTGGGAGCGCAGGTCTCCTTCCGCACCACCCCCCATCACCTCTGACCGGGCCGCCAGGGTTCTATCCCCCGCAGGCTGGGTGCTGAGAATACGGCAGGGGTGAGGGGCAGCCAAGACAGCCCTGGGTTGGGCTCCAGCTCTGCTCTGCTGTGGCCAAGTCTCTGCCCCTTTGTGGACCTCAGTTTCCACGTCTATGAAGTGAGGCATTCGGACACAGGCAGAGTGCTGGATGCAGAGCTAAAGGAGCCCACGGGATGGTGGGAGCCCCAAGGTCCCTTGACTTGGGCGGAAAGCAGTTCTAGGAAGGCTCCTGGGAGAGGAGACCCATGAGCAGGGTTTCTAAGGACAATGGTATTCATAAGTCCTGGAAGGTGGGCCCAAGCAGTCCAGAGGGAGAAATCGGCAGGTGCAAAGGCTCAGGGGCAGGGGATCCGGAGGAGGGAGAAGGAATGAGGCTAGTCTTCTGGCGGAGATCTCACAGCCTGCTACCCCTCGGTCAGACCCTGCCCACCCAGGTCATGGGGAGCAACTGGAGGGCTGTGAGCTCCAGTCACCAAGTCCGGCTCCTGGAGGCAGAAGCCAAACCTTTTCCATCTGTGATTTTCTTGCATCCAGCTATGGCATCGTGGGCAGGAAGGTGGAGTCAATGAACAGATGACATTTCCTGGTCCTCTAAAAGGCCTCCTGTCTGACGAGCAGGCACCCACTGAAGCTGTCAGTCCCCTGTGTCACTGGCTATTGCTGCATAAACCAGCCTCCCGGAATGGAGTGATGGCAAACGGGACACACTTACTACTGCTCACGAGTCTGTGGCTCCTCTGGGTGAGGCTTCTGGTCCGGGCAGGGCTGGGCTGATCTGGGCTGGCGCACCCAGCGGGGGCTGGTCCGGGCTGCTAGGACGGTCCCTCTCTGCTCCGTGTGACCTCTTGCCATCCAGCAGGAAGAAGCCAGGAGGTGGCACAGGGATGCTCTATCACCTTAGTTGCTTCCTGTGGGCTAAAGCAGCCCGGGTTCTGAGGATGAGGGTGTAGACTCGGTAAGGAGAGGCATGGCCAAGGCACAGACACATGGAAGGATGGAGAATTGGGGCTATCTCGTTCCATCAACGGGACACACCTTCCAAGGCTTCCTGCTGCTTGGACCACAGCACCATCCACCACTCTCTGGGACCTCTTGGTCTCTGCAAACATGAACCTGCCTGAACGGGCCAGGTCAGAGCTCTGGGGCTCAGGCCCCAGCCCCAAGCTTCTGCCTTCCGTGTCACGCCGGGGCCGCCGCCTGCCCGCGGCACCCAAGACTCAGCCCCCATGGTTGAACCAATAGCCATCCATCTGGGCCCAGAAGCCCTGGGTTCTGGCGAGCTGGGTGCTGCCCTTTCCTCCTGTGAAGCACCAGGAGAGTCTCCTAACCTCTCTGAACCTGAGGTTCCAGAAAATGAAGAAATGAAACCTACCTACTGCATGGCTCACGCTTAATGTGAGAAGTTGGAGATTCTGTAAAAGCTCCACCAAGCACTGAAAATTGGCATCCTTGCTTCCTAGTACCAAAACAACAATAATGACAATGGTCATAGAAAGATCCAGCAGTCACACAGCCCCCACGATGGGCCAGGCATACTACTGAGCATTTTACACGCACCTTATTTGATTCTCCCAGCCTCTCCTCTGCTCAGAACCCTCCCGTGCTCCCGTCCCACTCTGAGTAAAAGCCAAACTCCCTCCACAAGTCCCTATGTGATCTAATATCCCCTAACCTCTGGCCTCACCTCTTCTTCACTCCCTTACACTGCGCCAGACACCCTTGCCTCTTTCCTTGAACATGCTGCCTCAGGGCCTTTGCACCCGCTCTTACTTCTGCCTGGACTGCTCTTACCATATCCAGATAGATAGCTCATTCACCCCTTTTAGCTTTCTGCTTCTCAGAAAGGCTTCCCCCTGACCATCCAAATAATATAGCAACCCACACCTGGCACTTTCTAGCCCCCCTGCCAGTGTTATGTTATTCCATAACACTCAGCCACATCCAACGTCCTCCTTAACATCGTTAATAATTGTGGCCTGTGTCTCCTCCTGCTAGACCCTGAGATCCTGAAGGGGAGGAGACACTTGGTCTGGTTTTGTCACTGCTAAGACTTTGGAGCCAGGAAGAATGCGTGGCATGTAGTAGGGGCTTAACCCACGTTTGTTGAGAATGAAGGCATCCAAGCCCCTATGAGGTAAATGCCAGGGTAGCTCCCGTTTCCTGGCTGAGATCTCCAAGCTCAGGGACAGAAACTTGCTCCTGGCCATACACCAGGAGCCCTGACGGGACTCTAACTCGAAGCTCGCAGATTCTTGGCTTTGAACTTCATGTCCCAGCGCTGGCCTCAGAGTGTCCTGGTCCTCTAGCCCATCTCTGCTCCTGAATCTGCCAGGTGGGGCGGACTCAGGGTGGGCTTCTTCCTGGCGTCTCCGCTGGTGGCCCGTGACCGGGAGAACCATAGAGACCTGGAGTGGGGCCACAGGACACCAGGGGACCCCCAAGTGGACAAAGGTCTTTCTGAGCAGCAAGCCAATGGCGACAGGGAACCCAAGGGACCGGACCAGCCCCAAGAGGACGGCATTCTTTCCACCCCCAGGGGTCAGACCCTTCCACCTGGATTCGGGCTCCAGACCCTCCCTGAGCCCCTGCTCTGGGCCCCTCTTGCTCGAGCCTAGGGTCCCAGGGGTGATTTGGACGTGGCTATGCGGGTGGGAGCTGGGGGACAAGACAAGATTCTTCACCCTGTTCAAGGGTGCCGTTTGCATTCCGATTCCTTCCTATCTTGCTGGTGGGAGAAGGTGTTTCTCCATTTCTGCTCCCAAGCTCGTTCTGGATTTTGGTGAAATTCACTCGCCATGGGGACGGAGGTCCCCATTTCCTTGCGGAACATCAGTGGGGGGCTGCTCTCAGCTCTAGAGGGGACCTCCACACGTGGTCCCTCCCGTCCTCTCCACTCTGGCCACAGTGGGTTGTATCTTCCTCAGCCGGCAAACCTCCGATCTCCTGTCTTCTGGCACCAGAATCACTCGGGCTGCTTGATAATGTCCCTTCCGTAGAGTCAGCTGCGCCTTACAGCATAACCTAATCACAGGAGCTGAATCTGTCCCGTGGGCATCCTGGGGTCCTTGGGATGGGGCAGGTGGTGGGAAATGACAGCTCGGTCTTGGGATTCTTCCTGCCGTCATGCAAAGGGTTTGGATGCTTCGCTCTGCGGAAGTAAAACGCGGATGCCTTGGTCGCAGAGTTATTCTGCCTCGGAAGCTCGTGTCCTCCTGTTCTGAGACCTTCCATCTTCCCTCCATTTTCTCTGTCCCCACTCCGAGGAGTTGGACGTGACCGCTCGTGGAATAATCCTCTGGTTTTCTTGTCTCCTTTCTCGTATTTTCAATCTCTTTGCCTTTCTGGGAGATTTCCGGAAACTTCTGCTCCGGCGCTCATGTCCCAATGTTCCTTTATAAAGCCCCGTGTTCTTTTCTTAGACACATGCAACATCTTGTATTTCTCTGAGGGTCGCTTGCCGTCTTGACTGTCCCAGCCCCTAGCACTGTGTGTTATCTAGGGAATTCTCTTCCTCTGCCGAGTTGGGTCTCTTTTTGTTTTACAGGCCTTCCTTGCGTGTCCAATGATCCTTGGTGATGAGTTCCTATTATAGCACAGGAAACTGAGAACAGTTTATGGAAGCCACGTGCCTGGGGCAGGGCGTGTGGACCGGTGAGTCTCACCCGGGAGACGGGGCAGGGGCTGGATCCCAGAGTTGGCGAGCAAACTGTCTTCTCTGGGGCAGGTCGATTTCTCTGAAGAGGACCCCCAGCCTCCTGCAGGGGGTGGGGTGGGGAGCAGGGCTGCCGGCTTCCAAGGACCAAACAGGGGCACGGGGCAGGGGGTGCCTTGCTGACAAGCGTGTGGCCTTTCCCTTCGCCCCCTGTGTCAGGCCTGACCCCGCCCTCAATTCAACCTGTCACCCTCAAGTTCAAGTCTTCCCCGCACAGTTTTTATTTAGATGGTATGTTTATTAAGGGTGTGGGGTGGGAGGCTGCTAGAGACTGGTGGGCTAAGGGCTCCCCAGATTATCCCTTGGCACCTCCATGATGCCAGGTGCTGGGGTATAAAAATGAACCAGACAGGCTCTGCTGCTAAGGTTGAAGACCTGCAAATTTCTCAGGACCTTTTGTGTGCTGGGTCTAGAATCTGGATCAGGGTTCTGTCCCTCAGGGAACAGTTGGTCACATCTGGAGACTTCTTTGGTGTCACAATGGGGGCCGGGGGTGGTCGTTGTGGGTACTATTGGTGTCTAGTGGGGACAGGTCTGCTACGACACACACGACAGCCCCCACAGCAAAGGGTGACCCAGCCCTGAATGGCAGCGGTGCTGAAGTGGCGGGTCCCTGCTCCGCCATGATCAAAGACCCCTTCTTGCCTTCAAGGGCAGGGAGGGGAGAATTTCTAGATTCCTCCTCAACACCTGCTGTGTGCTCTCACAGAAACCCTATGGCTTAGAGAGCCTCAGCCCATTTGCTGGATGGAGAATCAAAGGCTGAACCAGCCACAGGAGGATGTTGGTGGGGGCGGCTAGGGAGGGGAAGGAGACCAGCCAGGGCTTGGGGGTATGGGGCAATACCCCTGCTCTCGGCCTGGGTCAGGTGTGTGTGTTGTGGGGGGCCCGTGGTGCTTGCCTTCCTGCCCAGCCCCCGTCCCGCTCCCTCGGCCTCTGGGGCAGTGCAGAGGATGGTGGCGGCAGCTGCCAGCCCAGACCTGCGGCCCTGCCTGACGTTGGTCCCCAACAAGCCATGTGACGCGACCAGGCCACAAGAAAGAGGTTTCAACAAGCGTTATCGGTTCCTGGAACTCCGACTAGGCGGCTTCCCCGAAGAAGACCGGCTGTGTGCGACGGTCCCTGCTGCCCCTTTCCTCCTCCGCTGTCCCCGCAACCGCCCCCCCCGCCTGTCTCAGTCTGACTACCTGGAAACACCCCCACCCCGCGCCCCACTCGGGCCCGCACCCTCTGGCCAGGCCGGCCGCTCAGCGACACCCCCAGGAGCCCCGGGCACGGCCCCTCTGGAGCAGCGCTCTGACAGCCCCTGGAAAGCTCCGGCTGGGCTGGACAAGCCTGCGACCCCCAGGGATCGAGAAACCCACCCCTCCTCCCTGCCCCCGCCCCTCTGACTCCAGCTCCTGGCAGCCAGGCTGGCACAGATCCTCCTCAGTGTTCCTGGCAGTAAATGGACACAAACCTCCCTCCTTCCCATTTCCTCTGCCCACCAGACAGTGGCCCCTCCGCAGGCAGGCACCCCATTTCAGTTTTTTTTGTTTTTGTTTTTGTTTTTTGTCTTGCTGGCTTTGGAGATCCAGAGCGGGGGTGGGGGGGGTGGGGGAACGATCCCATTCTGGCAGGGGCAAGGGGGCCAGTCAGAAACCCCAGGGGTCATGGAGGCTGTTATCTCTGGGTGGCTGTGATGACTCTCGTGTAAGTCACTTCCTCAGTTCACAGAAACCCCCCGCTGTAAATATAGACCCTGCCACAATGGGGCGGGGTGGTGGGGGCCAGAATGACGAGGTGGGGGAGGGGGAGGGGCTAAGGACAGACTCCGAATCCTCTGAACTGGGCGGGAGCCTCCAGGCCCTGCGGGGAGGGGCTGATTTAACAGCAAAATGGTGCTATGAGGTTGAACCTGATGAAATGGCCAGGACTCTAGTCTCTGAGCATGCAAAAACGGCGATTTCACGTGATTCAGCCTCACGGGTACCACCCGGGAGATTGTTTTAAGAACGGGACGAGATACCGGGAAATGCTTAGCACAGCGCCTGCATGGGTGGGGGGGGGGGGGCGCTCTGTGGGTCAGGCATCCAACTCTTGATTTCGGCTCAGGTCGTGATCTCAGGGTCGTGAGATCGAGCCCCCCCAACGGGATCTGCAGTGGGCGTGGAGCCTGCTTGGGATTCTCTCCCTCTCTCTCTGCCCCTCCCCCGCTCCTCTCTCTTTAAAAAAAAAAAAAAGAATAAATAAAAAGAAAAAAAAGGAAATGCTAAGTAAAGAAGAGCCCTTGGGTTATACTACCGTACCCACTTGACGTCTCCTCGCTGAAAACATACCGTCAGGGCCGATGGCGACACACAGGGCAACAATGGTTTGCTCCCATTCTCCCCCGTTCAAACCCAGTAGTAACGTCCACGTCTTCAGCATGTGGCGTGCACCCAGGGTGGGCGTCCGCATTCTGCATTGTCACCCATGCTCAGTGGCCCCCATGATTCCCGGGTAAGCACCGTGTGAGGGCAGGGGGAGAGGGCAAAGCGTCCGGGCACACTCGAGGCAGGCTGCGCTGTGCTCACGGTTCGTCTCCAGCTTGGAGTCATCTGGGGTAACTGGTTCTTTTCACCCCATTGCAGGACTTCCCGTGAATGTCTTCCTTCTCACCTTCTCACCTTCTTCACGTCTTCACCCAGGACTTGTTCGGGATCCGGACTGTGGCCGGATGGGCTCACCGTCTTTGCAATAGGCAGGCTGTCTGGAATCTTAGGAAGGAATCCAGGGAGATGATGGGAAGAAGGACGTAGCTGGGACCGGAGCTCTGCGGCTCACCACTCAACAAGACCAGTCAGCCAGACGGCATGTGTATGTGCACGTGTGTGTGTGTGTGTGTGTGTGTGTGTGTGTGTGTGTTGTGTGCAGTTAACAGTTTACAAAGTCACGGACCCAGCCTGGACGTGGATGCTTTGGTCTGGACTCAGAACTCACTGACGTCAAATTTTGGTTTTGCTGCAGGTTAGCTGCGTGACCCTGGGCAAGTCATTTCCCTTTCCCAGGGCCTCAGCTCTCTCACCTGAGAAAGGGGGATAAGAGCGGCCCTGCCCCCTGGGGCGGATGAGAAGGAGGAACTAAGAGGGCTTGCGTGCACCTGCCAGCAGCCCCCGGCCTGCAGCAGGCACTTAGCATGCGCTCGGGTGTGAGCCTGAGCCGGAATCCCAGAGTTTCTGCCTCAGCGGGATCCCGGGAGGTTTGGTAGCATGGTGCCCCCAGGAGCAGCAGGGGGACTGAGGCAGGGGTGAGGTGAGCCTGTCCCTCGGGAACTGGAGCACCCGTGTCGCCTCTGATGACTCCTCGGAGGAGGGCCAGCCTCCCCACCTGTCACAACAAAGCTCCCAGATTCTCGGAGGTGCCTACGTTCATGGCTGTGGACCAGCGGCCCCTCCTGACCCTGTCCAGGGCTTCCCCCCCGCCCCACTGGAGTCACGTTCCCTCTCTGAACAGCAGCGTGCCCAGCCATGAACATGGAACAGAACCTCAGCTGAGAGCAGCTGATAAAATGGGCTTCACGAGGTCCATACTCAGCCCCTTAGCCAATCCCTGCTGCCTCAGTGTCCAGGTGGGTACAATCATCCCTCGATTGTCAGCCGTGAGCTGGAAGGCTCCTCCTGAAATGCTAAGTGGAAAAAGTGGTTTACAATACAGGTCATAAAGAATGTTATCCTTTTCTTAAGAAAAAAAAATGTAATCTATAAAATCAGGAAAAATATATATAATGTACTTAATACCCATATGTTATTGGTAGTTTCTTTTACTAAATTTAGAAACGTGGAAGTTAAGAAAGAATGTGGACTGGTGTGGGGTGTTGCACTGGGGCAGGCTTGGAGGGGGGGGCAGTGGGTATATGGAAACTCTGTGCTTTCCACTCAATTTCTATGTGAACCTCAACCTGCTCTAAAAATAGTCTGTTAAAAAAAAATGGGAAGGAAAAAAATTTTTTTTTAATGTGGGATTTTTTTTTCTCCAAAGTTAAAAGAAGGTGAGTTTTTCACAATAACTGTGGACCGGGAGGTGTGGAAGTGTCTGCAGCCCACCTTTCCTGGAGGACAGACACCAGTGATGAGGGCAGGGATCACTCCGGGCCCCGGATCCTGGCAAAACTGGTCTTGGCTCTAAGAGACAAGAACATTGTTTGGTCTCTTCTTAGGATTCCGGGCTCCATTTCTTCTGCTTACTCTTCACGCCAGCCAGACCAGATCCCGGACTCTGGCTGCTCTTCTGATCACGCAGGACTCTTTGGGTGGCAAGTGCCAGAAACCTAAGTCAGACAGAGGTAGGCCAAAATGGAAACATGTGGTTTGTGGAACAGGTAAGCCCAGAGGTGGAGCTCAGGTACGGCTGGAGGCAGGACTCCCAAAGTACATCAGCACTCCGTGTCCTCTCCTTCTCGTCTCCGTTGACTTAATGGGCACAGTGGCTGCTAGGGGGTGCCAGGTTAGAGGAAAGAATTCCTGTTTGTGCCAGCAGAAGAGTCCCAGAAGGATCTCAGGTTGGTCCGGCCTGGGTCCTGTGCTTACTAACTGAGGCATGGGGAGCTCTGATGGGCCAGGTCTGGTCCCATCCACCTGTGGCCAGTGCCTTGACTGACAGCCCCTTCAGGACCCCAGAGAACCAGCGGGGCGGTTCCCGGAGCAAAGCTCGGGCTCACAGTGCACCGCAGGCGGACCCTATTTTCCAGCCTCTGATGCTATAATTTGCTGTCCCTTCCACCTCCTGATGCCTCACAGAGAAGAAGGAGGAGGCACTTTGAAGCCCCACGAATGTGGCCCTGAATACTAACTCTGACCCAGCAGTCAGGCTGTGTGACCTAGGCGGGCCACTTCCCCTCCACGGGCCTCAGTTTCCCTCCTATAGAGTGTGTCAAAGATTTCCATGAAGTGTGTGGGAGCCAGGGGCCCGGGGACAGAGGGAGGGTTCTGGGGGGAGACGGGCAGGGCGAGGACCTGGATACCTCTGGAGTCCCACTCAGGAGAGGCTAGGCACATGGACTGCATTTGTACCTCCACCCTAGCTGGGCAGACAAATTGCTACGCTTCTTCGGGTCTTAGTTCCTGCACCTGCTGGAGACGGAGACAGCTTCGTACTTTGGGGGGCAGTTCTGTGAGCTGTGGCAAATCACACAGGGCAGTGTGTGTATTCTGTTCCCCCTGCCTCAGATGTCTGTCCCCACCGAGGCCCCCCAGGCGAACCCCTTCCCGCTCAGGCTTTAAGACTCCGATGGCACCGCCTCCAGGAAGCCTCCCCTGTGTGTCTCCCACCCTCCTCCCCATGATTGCTGGGCCCCAGGCGCAACCGTTCTCTGGAGGTCCTCCGCCCACCCTGCAGCCTCCCTTCTGTTAGGGCCTGAATCAGGAGACACCTAAGTCCTTCTCCTAAGTCCGGACCACTCGCACTGGTCTCTTTCCTGGACCCCTTGCACTCCGGAGGCGTGAAATTAAACGTTTGTGGGGTGAACGCCCGAACCCCACGCTTCCTGGGGGTCCCCCCCCCAGCTCTGGCACAGGCCTCCAGCCCTGCCTCCGAGGTAGCGCAGCACCCACCAGGGTGAAGGAGCCCTTCGGGGAGGGATGAAGTCCGGCTGGCAGCTGGACGCCCAGGCAGCTGATTTCTAAGAAACCAGCGGAGGAACAGGAAGGCTGGGGCAAAGCTCGGGAGGCTTTTACTTTCAGTTTTCAGGGCTGGAGTGCAGAAGGTGCCTTGGTTGGGAGGGGAGGGTGTGGCAGGCTGGGCTTCCCGGGGCCCAAGGTCAAAGACAGCCGCCGCTTCGCAGCCTGGAGAGGTCCCGTGAAGGGACCGCAGCCTCCTTGCAGGGTCACCGACGCTTTTCCTTCATCTGCTCGTCCTCTGAGTAGTACCCGCCTTGAATTAGTGATTTCTTTACACACTCATTCACTCATTCACCCATCCAGCCAAGGGTCCTGCCTTTGATTCTTAGGCCCTTTCTGTTTTCTTTCCTTCTTCCTTTTTCCCCCTCTCCCCTCTCCCTTCCTCCTTCTCCCCTTCCCTTTGTGGCTTCGCAGTTGTCTCCCTCATTCTCTGGGCCTCTCTCTCCATCCCTTTCCTCCTCTCTCTAGCCCCGCCCCCAGATCTCTAGCCCCGCCCCATCTCTCTGGCACCTCCCCCTCTCCCTGGCCCCTCCCCGTCTCTGTCTCTCTCATTTCCTTTTATTTGTCCTGTATTCCCCAAACTCCACCGTTCACCTAAGACAACGCTTACCACATTTTCTAAACAAATGCCCCATCACCAGACTTCTTAAAAATCTAAATACCTACTTTAGTGCTGTGTCGGGTGATAACAGTCATCACATCTCGTGTTTGATGTGATACATTTTTCTCCCCTAATGCACATTGAAATAGACACGTAAGAGAATTTTTGCCAGTCTTGTGCCCAACGTATCCCGTGGGGGACCAGGGGCGCCAGGGCGCGCCCCCCCCCCCAGTACCTGGAGCATCCTTCACCTGCATACCCTGATGCACCCTTCTCTCTCCCTTGCTCCTCAGTTTAACCTGCCACGGGTATGCACCATGGGACTGTTAGTACGCTTCTAGAGAAATTCGTTTCTACTAGGCATGCTCCTAAACACTTTACAGATATTAATACATTTACTCCCCTAACAGTCCTGAGAGATAGCCATGATGATGATGGGGAAACCAAGGCACAGAGAGGCTAAGTAACTTGCTTGCATCCCACAGCTAACAAGTACCCACCTTCCTGGCCTCGCAGTCTAGAAGACAGATCAAACGTCTGGGCACTCTGACGTGGGCTTTAACGGAGGCAGGAATAAAGGCCATGATGGCCCAGCAGAATCAAGGAGGAATTGCAGGGGGAGGTGAGAACTAAGCTGGGCTTTGAAGGTTGAGTAGGAGTTTCCCAAGTGAAAAGGAAGCAAGGGAAACATCAGAACCTTCTCAGGTGGCTCAAAAGGCCTAAAAAATGCTGAGAAATTGGGGAGGATGAAGCAGATGGGGAATGTGAAGGGCACCATGTAGGACTAGAAATGTACTTTGGGGCCAGGTGGTGAGGGACCTCAAATCCCCTGGGAAAGGGGTCCTGTTTTAAGATCTAGCAGTTGGGAGCCAGTGGGGTGCTGTGAAATCATGTTACTTGGTTCACGTCCTGCCTGTACCACTTTGACCATCTGGGAGGTAGTGGACAAGGAGCTTAACCTCTTCTGGCTTCAGTTGCCTTGTCTGGTAAATGAGACAATAATGGCACCTGCCTAGAAAGTGCTAGTTACAGGAGAGCTCAGAGGACTACTCACGGGCACTGGGAGCTCAGGGTGCTTGTGACCAAGGGTGGAAGGTGATCCCATCCGCAGTGTGGGCAATCACGGCCACCTCCCTCCTGCAGAGGGAGCTGGTGCCCACATCTCTGGCCTCAGTTTCCCCATCTCGAATCCAGGACAGGGGAAGCCCGCTTGAAGGCTCAAGTGTGCCTTCCTCCCTCTGCCCCCACACCCCTGCCCACCTGGCTGGACCCAAGGGAGGGAGTTTCACTTTGACTCACCTTCCAGGAACTGCGGCCTTTCCTGTCACTGGGCTAGCCCAGAGGACAGAGATGAGACAGATGGCACCGAGGAGCCTGAGCTGGGCAGGCTGGGGTTTCACTTTCAGTGTCCTCCGACATGGGGCCATCCTGCCCTGCCAGCTCCCACCTCTTACTGATCTCGAGCTCTGTGCCAAATCATTTATGGCCATGGCTTTCATGCCTCTGGACCGTTTGAGATCCCAATGTTTACTCCATTTCACTAAGACTCAGAGTTAGGGAAAGCACTGCTTGCCCTGGACCACACAGCTGGCAGCCATGCAGGACCGTGTTTCCCCGGTGTAGGATGGGGGTCCCCGAGGCTCGCCAGGAATGATGATCTCCCATGGGATGCAGGGACATTTTTACAAAACTTGGAACCTTTCCCCACCCTGCCATGAAAACAGTGAGTTCCTCTTTGCATCCTCTCAGGGATCTTTCCGCTAAAGTCCAGAGCGTCTGAGACGGGTGCTGGTGTGCAGTAAGCACCACTCTGAACCTCTCTGATGCTTGTCACTCCCCGTCCTCCCTCACCCCCTCCCTCCCAACCAAACACAAAGACAGAATGAGGCCCCAACATACACCAGGAGCATAAACGTTGCTGGGATTGCACTACTTTTTTCCAGAGTAGCGCCTTGCTGGCTTTCCTTTTGTGGTAATGATATACATCTCCTTAAACTAAAGTTCACTTAAGGCAACCAAGTGACTCGACTTGAAGGAGATTCTAATGGAATCACAGAACAGCTGGCACCTGACTAGGTCTGGCCAAGATCACAGCTCTCCGGTGGTGGACAGCTTGGCCACCTCCACCTGGAGCCTTAAATGAGGAAATGGTTGTAAACTTTGGCTGCCCGTGTTCAATCGCCCTGGCCTCCGCTACCTGCCTGCTGTGTGACCCTGGGCTATGTAACCTCTCTGTGCTCAACTGCCATATCCGCAAAGTGGGGATGATAATAATTGCTCCTGTTTCCAAGCGTCCTTGCAAGGGTTGCATGAGATACTGTGCATGGATTACATGCAGCGGGGCCCTAGACCCAAGCGTGCAGTGAGCACCGATGTGAGTGCACTGGGAGCCACTGCTGTTCTTCCTAAAAGGCAAGCTGAGAATAAAAGCAGACTTGCCTGACTTAATGCCTAGGCTGATTCAAATATGCCCGGGCAGCCTCTGTGATCCAAAACAACAAGAAATTCTTGCGATTCCTCTATCTGCGTGATGATCCATTTTGTTTCCATTTATACTGAATCATGGACCCTCAAGACCCTGTGAAGCAGGGCGGAGGGAGTCTGAGTCTAATTTTCCTTGCATCGGTGAGGTCGCTCCAGTCACACGGTTGGCAGAGGGACGGATCGAACCCAGTTCCTGGGGCCTGACTCTCCTGGGGCCTGACTCTCCCGGCGCCTCCAAGCTGCCTCCCAGAGCAAACCGTGGGTGGGGAGGGGCCCTCCAAGACTGACTGACACAGGCCATGCACCCTCCTCTGCCTCACCATACTTCTCGGCGGGGCTTGCCAGAGGCACCGAGGTCTGGTAGGGAGTAGTAGGGCCAGCCCTGAGTGTCACCCTCCCAGCCCTGCTCTTGCAAAGGATCCAGCTATCTGGGTCATAGCATCCCTGACCTTGCTCATCCTCATTTGCATCCACGGCCCCCCACCAGGTGCCCGGGCTGCCCCAGAGCCGCTTGCCAGGGTCCCCAGTGACCAGGCGGTCCTGGCCATTCTCCGAGGCTGAATCCTCTTGCAGCCTTGCACGGACGTTAACCCCCCACCTCCTCTCTTGCCTCCCCAGCCTGTGCTGTGGGGAAAGGGCGGGCAAGTGAGATGCTCTGAGCCCTCACTGTTTCCTCCAGCGTGGTCCTCAGCGGCAGAAACGAGGCATAGACATATGAGCTGTTGAGCATTGCAGGGAATAAGATCATGGGCTTGGGCGTCAAGGACCTGTAGTCAGAGTGCCTGGACTATTTGCACACCCGCGGGGGCAATCCCTTCGCCTTTCTGAGCCTGTGTCTTTGCAAGGCAGGCTGGGTGAAGTATTAATACCCACGAGGTGCTTAGTAAATGGCATTATTTTAAAACAGTAGAAATGCAAGAATCAAGAAGCAGAGAGGGCCAGTCCTAATTAGTGGATACTATCGTGTGTTAAGCCCTTTATAGGTACCCCTTTACTTAATTTCACCCAAGGGGTGGATACAGGTAGTCCTATATTTCCAAGTGAGAAAGATAAGGGCTGGGTGAGTTGGGGCGGTCAAGGGTTGGTGTGGACTGGGATCGGGTGGAAAGCGCTTTCTGCTCCCCCAGTTCCTTAGAACATGTACCCTCTGGGTCTCTGGGGTATTGCTAGGGCCCTGGGAGCGCCAAGATGGCCAGGGTGCAGCATGGGCAGGGCGGCATTAGGACCAAGGGGAAGCGAAGAGCCTGCTTGGTCTATTGCCTGCAGGTGAGGGGGGCAGTGATGTCAAGGGCACGCGCAGCACGCAACGCAGCACGCAGCACGCAGCACGCAGCACGCAGCGGCCCTGAGCGTGGGAGCCCTTCGGAGCCCTTGGGCTTTGGGCTTGGGCGACATTGCTCAGGCTGGGAAACACCACTCGTGGTGTACGAGGAGCAGCCTGGCGTGTGCAAAGGCCCGGTGGCAGGAGCGAGTGGTGAGTGCTGAGGCCAGACACGTGGGCGTCGTTGGGGGGGGCGGGTATCCATAGGCCTCGTGAGTCCTCGGCGCGGGGGTAGGGGGGTTCCTCTTGAGCACGGCGGGAGCCCTGGAGGACTGGGGCTTGGCACTGCTAACCACACATGGGGTCCGTGTGTGTTGGGGGGTCACGTCAGTAATGGGAAGAAGCCGCCAGTGCAGACCGTGGAACCCAAATTTCCCATGAAGGTTGTCTGCCAACCGGGTCCCAGGGCCAACAGCGCAGTTGGGAGGGGCGGTTTGAGCGCCCGCCCCCGACCGCCGACACCATTGTTCTTGTGGGAATTGGCTTCCTGGAAAACTGTGCTTTCTGTGGGACCTTGAGGCCCTCCAGAATCAGGCCACCTCCGTGTTGAGGCCCGGGGAGTCTCTGGATGTTGGTGGTGGAGACCCCAAGCCACCTTCTTCGGGGCGCCGCATGTCCTCCCCCAAAGCTGAGACCGGCTCTGCCCAACACAGGTGGCCAGCGGGGCCTCTGCTCCAAGAAGCCCTGCCCTACGGCACTGTTAGATCCAGGCGTGGGTTTTCTGACTGACGCCTGCCCAGGGCTAACTGCTCCAGACCTCTGTCCCACTTGGGAGTCCACACTCTGTCCCAGCGCTGGGGGAGGCGGGTCCTGTGGCTGTCCCTGCCTTGCCTAAGCCATGTCCTATCCCACCCCTTCCCCAGGGTTGCCCAGAAGGCGAGAAGCCTAAGGCCATCTTCCTGTGCGTCCCTGCCTTAGCCAAAGGTTCTGAATGGATCGGGTCACCCCAGGCTTCCCATCACACTGCCATCGCCCCCTGTGGTGACCTGCAGGGTCTCCTCTGGCCGGCTGCCCTCCGGCCCTGGCCCCCCATCCCTCCAGCCGCCCTGCATTTGCTTCCACTCCGTCCTTGCCCCCTCCGGTGCACCAGCCTTTGCTCTGCAGTGGGCTCAGCTGGTCCCCAACCCAAGATGGCCTTGGCGCTTGCGGTTCCCTCAGCGTGGAATACGGTTTCTGGACCGGCTCCTCCTGTCATTCCGGGCACGATTTCAGTGTCACCTCGGAGGAGCCTTCCTGATCTCTCTTTCTAACAGAGTCCCACCCCACCGTCCAGTCGCCTCGTTGAGCTGTCACTACTTGGAATGTTCTCGTTCCTTTATTTCCCGCTGTGTTACTTACTGTCCGAAGCCCTGGGGGTCTGGGTGTGAATGCCACCAGAGCAGGGACCCCGTTCATTCCTGGATCCTTTGGGCCTGGAGCAATTCTTGGAAGCTAGTAGTCGCTCAGGGAATGTGTGTTATACGGAGCTCAGCTATCACTGAGCCCCGATGTCTTGCCAGCTTCTGCGCGCCACCCAGCCAGATGTTTAGCTCTCCTCCTGCCCTGGGGGTGGGGGGAGGCAGTGACAGTTCTGCTCATAAGCTTGGGGCGATGGATGGATCGATCCAGCAGGTGGGGAGGTGAGACGTAGGAATGTGCATTTTCTCAGGATTCCTCCTCTGCTCTGAGAAACCAATTGCCTCTAGAATGCCACGGACCTGGGGGTGAGTCTTGGCTGTCCCTTTTGAGCTGTGGGACCCTGAGTGGTTCTACTTCTCTGAGCTTCCATTTCCGCATCTCTGAAAACGGGGATCAGAGTCCCCAGCCCAGGGCTAGCTCGGGTGCAGGTCCAAGGCTGTCCTGGCACCTGTCCCCCCCCCCAACCCCCGCAGGCCCCTGAGCTGCCACTTTCCCGCTCTCTGCCTGCCCGCCATGCCCAGCTCACCCCCTCCGAGGGGGGGGATCCCTCAGCCGCACCTGGGTCCCTCCACCCCCGACCCTGCCCCCGCCTCGCACCAACCCTCCTCTCACTTTTCATTCTTGTAAATTGACGTCAGTGCTGCTGAATCATGAAGCTGAGGTTTGAGACAGCATCCCCACCACCAGCAAAGCCGCATGGCACACACAGCACCTCGGCTGCACCTCCCCCCTCCCCTCCTCCCCTCACCCCCCCCCACCCTGCTTTTCCTCTGCGGCTGGGGTGTGTGCACAAGATCGCAGTCACACTGGGCGGAGCACGGCGTTGGGGGGGTTAGGTCACTTTAGGTCATTGTACATATGTTAGTAAAGATTTAAAAAAAAAAAAAAAGAGAGACGGACAAAGAGAAGGGGCCACAGCTCTGGGGAGTGTGATCGGAGGGGCCTTTATTCCTAGCCGTCCTGCTCCAGGTTTTTAAGGGGAATGGGTTTGTGCCGTGAGGATGTTAATTTTTAAAACTTTTCTAAGAAGGATGAAAGAGGCCTGAAAATATTGCAGACAAATTTGTTTCTCTTTAGACAAGGACCTGTTTCCTCATCTGTGAAACGGGGATGTTAGCAGTACCCGGATCCTAAGGCTGGCGGAGGGGGAAAGGTTGAGTGTTTTCATATAGGTACTAGGGGTTGGAACGGCTTCTGCAGAATAATACGGTTTATCAAGGGGGGTGCCTGCTACGCCTTAGGCCCTCCCTGGGAGGCTGTGTTGCCCAGTGGTACCCAGCCTCTGGAACAGTACCAGATTTCGAAAATCTGGTTTCACCACTTAAGTGTGCCCTGCTTTGCCTCTCATGAGTGTCAGTTGTCCTGTCTGCAAAATGGGAGAGAGATTTCTAACTCACAGGTGGGCTGGGAAGATTAAACAAGGTAGCACAGGACCCCCCCCCCCCACAGACAGTAAGTGCTCACTAAGGGTCTGCCGGGTGCCCAGGCAGTGCCTTCTTGGACCTCTCCCTGTTTCTCCTGGCACTACCCAAGCTGAGGGGGTTGGGGAGGGTGAGACAGGAAAGTCAGCCGAAGGACGAAGGACAGGGCTTGATCCGCACAGCAGTGAACAAAGGGCAGGGAGGTGGTCAAGAGAAAAGCAGTCGTTCCTTAGAGGCCCAGAGAGAAGACGTCACCTCCTTCCCTCCCACCCCACCTTCTTAAAGGATGCAATTGCCGAAGCTCTCTGAGATCCTAAATCTCTCCCAGCCGTCCTTAACCTTGAGGCCTGGAACCTATTTAATCCCCCGGACAGGCCCGGGCTGTTCCAGTTCTCGATAACGTTAATTTTATGTTGTACTTTCAAGCCTGAAAGGGTATTATTAAATATTAGGACACTCCATCATCAGCATGTCCAAGGCTGCCTAGGGCCAGTCCAACTTCTAAAAATGAACTGCAACTTGTCCCTGAGGATGTTTCACCCCAAACCCGAAAGTGAGTTCACCCAGTGTGGCCGCCCAGCCCCCCGGGGTCGCCAGTGTGGCTGACCTGTCAGGCAACGGACCAGGGAGTAGCCATAGAGCCCGTGTCATGGGCACTTTCTGGCGACGTGGGCCAGCCCCACTGTGCCCTGCAGCCAGTCTCCCCTCCCGAGAGCTTCCCCTCGTCCCTGTTGCCCGGCAAGCACCTCCTCCAGCAAACCCATTTTAGAGGTAGACACTGAGGCCCTGAGAAGCAAAGGGAATTGCCCACAGCCGCTTGCAGGGCCCTCCTGCCACCACAGACCGCAAAGCGTTTTTTGGGCTCCGAGTGTTGTGTTCACCAAAAAGTACACGGAGAGAAGGGGACAGGAAGGATGAAGTCAGGCCCAGCCCTCGATCCCCATCCCACCATCTGAAATCTGTCTCTCTCCACGCCAGTTTCAGAATGCGCCGCCACTCCTTCCAAAAACTCATCAAGCCCCCACCTCCCCCACCTTCTTCCTGGAAGGTGCTGTGGTCACAGAATGAAAGAAGTTTCCTCTCTGTCATCCATTTCAAACACATTCTGGGTGGATGGCCAAAAAAGGCCCCAGTGTTGTCTCTGACACAGGCAAATGGACCCTTGCCTTGGTTTTTCTCGTCTGTAAAAAATGAGGATAGGAGTCTTGCTTCATAGGGTTGTCTACTTTAAGCCCACGGAAGGCAGAAGAAGGTTTGGCACACTTTAAGTACTCAAAACACCAACTGCCATTTACCCCACACCAATTACCCAAACCAGCTGCTTCTCTCTCCCTGAGAGCCGGGAGTGGAACCAGGCAGGTTCCCCAGCCCCAGGACCTGGGTCCCACTCCCTTCAAGCCACACAGGTCCGTTGTCGGCCCCCTCCGCCCTGGACCCACTCACAACCAAGGGAATCCCCTGAACCAAGCACATGCTCTGGAAACTTTTTTTTTCTTTAAAAAAAAAAACTTTCATAACAAAGTTTATTACCTAAACTGGCTGTAAAAAATATAAAATAGGATTCTGCACAGCAGAAAAATAAAGCCAGAGACCCTCCCCCAACCCCTGGTTTGTGCAAAAATACTGGGTGTATGTAAACATGAAGAGGTAGGAGGTACAAATTCAGGTCCTGGCCCCAGATACAGTTAAGCTGCTACAACAACCAGGGGGGACCCAGAGGGAGCACCAGGAGGAGGGGCACCCCCCCAAGAGATGGGGAGGGGTCTGTGGCCTTGTCTGCGGGGGGGAGAGGGGGAGGCGCCTCGCCCCCACGCCCCAGCTCCCTCCAACCTGGGTGGGGAGGGCACCCACGTGGTTCCAGGGAAATAATAATAATACAAAATAATAACAAGGTGCTCGAGTTAATGCTGCGTGCGCGGCCGGTCAGATCTGGAAGGGGAAGGAGCTCAGATAGTCGCGCAGGACGGGGTTGAGGGGGATGCGCGCCAGGTTCTCGCGGCCCACGGTGGCCACGATGCGCTGGCGACACAGCTCCTGCAGCGGCCGCACGCGGCGCTGGCGCAGCGGGGCCCCGAGCATGCGACGCGGCGCCGCCACGTAGTGCTCCAGCAGCTCGAAGAGGCAGTCGAAGCTCTCGCGGCTGCCGTCCAGGTGGAAGCGGCCGGCCTGGAAGTGCACGCGGATGCTCGTGGGGCCCGAGGCCATCTTCACGCTGAGGGCGAAGAAGCAGTTCCGCTGGCGGCTGTCGCGCACCAGGAAGGTGCCCACGGGCTCGGCGCGCAGCCGCTCGTGCGCCCCGTGCACGCTCAGGGGCCCCCAGTAGAAGCCGCAGGCGTCGAGCAGCGCGCTGGCCCGGGTGATGCGCCGGTAGTCTGCGTGCGAGCGGAACGTGCGGAAGTGCGTGTCGCCGGGGGCCGGGGCCGGGGCCGCCGGGCAGGGCCGCGGGCGCGCGGGGGCCGCGGGCGCCGCGGAGGACGGGGACGAGGACGAAGACGAAGACGAGGAAGGCTCTGGCCGCCGTCGGGACTCTGCTGCCGTGGAGATTGCATTGTCGGCTGCCACCTGGTTGTGTGCTACCATCCTACACGCGGGGCCAGCCGGAGGGGTGGGCCATAGCGTCCGGGGGTGCGCTGGGGGGAGACACGGGCGGGTGAGCCGAGAGGCGGGGCGGGCCCGGCGCCGGCGGGGGAGCCGACCCGAAAGGGCCGAGGGCGCAGGACCGAGTCGGCGCCGCCGCCGGGAGCTTTCGCGGGCTCACGCAGAAAATGGGCCTCCCGGTCCGCGGAGCCCTCCGGGAGCGGGGCGGGGAGCCGGGCCGGGGCGGAGTCCGCCGCCGGCTCGCTCGGAGTTTGGGTAATAGGGGGGCGTGGAGAGAGGTGCGGGGAGAAACGTGCCCCGACTCCGGCCACCCAGCCCTCGGCTCGCCGCCCCGCGGCCGCCGCCTGCTGGCCAGGCCGGGGACTGGCGCCTCGTCCGAACGATTGGGCAAAGACAGAGAAGCTGCGCTGCGGGAACCCCGCGCGCGGGGGGCTGCCAGGGTGGGGCCGCCGGGGGCCAGGGGCGTGGCGGCCGCGACCCCATCACGCAGCCCCCGAGGCCCGCCCGACCCTCGCCCGTCCTTTCTTGTGTCCTGGGCTGTCTGGTCCTCCCTTCTCCCTCCCGCTTCTTTGCCTAGTGCCGGGCTCACCTGGCGGCGGGGCGCGGGGCGCCGCGGGCGGGGCGGCGGGGGGCTCCGGGGCGGCTCTCGCGCATGCTCCGGGGCCGGGAGCCGTGCAGCTGCCACGGCCGCAGCTCGCTCTGCTCCGCGCCCGCCCCTGCACCAGTCTTTTAAACTGGCCGGGAGGGGTGGCCCGCCGGCGCTGGCGGTCCCGCCCCCTTTAGGCTCCACCCCTCTCCGACTCCGCCCTTCCACGCCACTTTCGGTTTCTTTTTCCGCGGTGGCGCGGCGCTTGAGCTGCATAGGCTGGACCTTTTGCATACACTTGGGGACCCTCTCCGGGGGCCCCTTCCTCCCCTGATCCAGCCCCACAGTCGTCCTAGGACCCTCCTTCAAGGGCTCTGGTCCCGCCCCTGGACCCGCTCTCCCTCTGCGATGCCCCCGCCGCACCTGGAGCCCCCACCTGTGCCCCGACTACTATCCTGGATCGGAGACTTCTGCAGCCAAGCTGCAGACACCCCCCTCCTCCGCCCTCCAGGTGCCTCAGCACCCGTCTCCCGTAGCTGCTCTGGCCTCTGTTCTCCCCGAGTCAGACCCCTCCCCACCCGGCTCTGGGGTCCTGCCTGCGACGCCGGACCCCTCGGGGCTGCTCGGGGCTGCTCACACAGCCGCCTGCGCCCGCAGCCCTGAACGCTCAGGCGGCTGCCCCGCACCCCTTCTAGCCTGTCGCTTGCTGTCCCTGGTCTTGGCTTGGGCTTCCCAGGAAGCGGTGGCCTGACCACAGGCTTCGGAGGAACCCTTCGGCGGCACGAGAAGGGCGCCTCGACTGCGGATCCGAGTTCCTCGGAAACCGGGTGGGGCCGTCAAGGTCCCCAGCGGTCTTGGCTCGAGCTCCCTGCCGGAGAGCAGCTGGAGAAACTGAGGCCCTGGGGAGGGGCTGTGATCTGCAGTGACTGGCAGTTGGGGAGCTCTGGACCACCGTGCCCTCCTCCTCTCTTATTTTGGGGAGAGGAATGGCTGGGCCCCTCCAAACGCACTTTGGAGCCCAGTGAAAAGACGGTTCATTGATGTGATGATTCTACAAACGTACTTTGACTTTTCCTCGCCTGCCCTCCTGTCCCCCATCCCCCACCTTGTAGAGTCCCCTTCCGCTGCCAGGTTAAGTATCTGTCCCCACCTGGCATTCATACCTGTGGCTTGGGACCCGGGAGGCTTGAAGGTGCTGGCAATAATTCGTACATTTGAGCGTGTGATCCCGTGACCCTGTCTGTCGTGGCAAGGCATGCCTTAGGTGCCTGGCTCGTATGTGTATTTTTGAAGGAAAGAAAGAACAAATGAGGGTTGGGGCTAGTAGTCTCGGAATCACCCTGGGTTACACAGAAGACAGGCCAGGCTGAGGGGCTTGGCCAGCGGCTTCTCCCCGGCAGACACACACTGCCCTCTAGGGGCTGCTCTCAGGCTGCAGCCCAGGCCTCTCGGAAGTCCTGATGGGTGCCAGGCCCTCCAGCCTAGCCTGCCTTCTTGGCGCTTTCCTTCCCTGGCCCCAGACTGCCTGTGTTTCCTCTTGGACGTCGGGGGGTGACCCAGAGCCAGCCTTGCTTAGGACCCCATCAGCTCCCTGGGTACGTGTTGGCAGCTGGCGTCTGTCATTGATGTCCTTGTCCTGGGTTGAGAGTGTGTATGTGTGTGTGGGGGCGCGTGCGTGCTCTGGTATGCAGGGTGGTGGGAGAGGGGATGGACGGGCGTGCGTGTGCCGGTGGTCAGGTGCTCTGGGCCCTCCAGAGCTCTTGCTGGTGTTGTGCCCTGTGGTGGGTGATGAATAAAATAGAAGGTAGTGGTTAAAAGACAGATCTTGGACCCAGGCTACGTGGACTCCAGTTCAGGCATACACCTCTCTAGTCCTGTGACTCTGAACGGGTGATTACCCCCCTGCCTTGGTTTCTCCCTCTGTGATACAGAAAACAACCTCCTTCCTGGGGCAGGGATTAAAGTGAGCAATTCTGGGTCAAGGGCTTAGATCAGCTACTAGTTAAAGTAAGCCTTCGGCAGGGGTCTGCTCTGGCTGTTGTGCCTCCGAGGGTGCGAGTGAGCGTGGCAGCGTGCTGGAGCCCTTACGCATGTGGCTTCATATCTCGGGCCCATTCTAGAAGCCCTGTCCCCAGGAGCACAGGCCAGAGAAGGCATGGGCGGAGTTTTGTGGGGATAAACCAGGCCCCTGGATGCTGGCAGTGGGGAAGGGTAGCACCTCCCCCTCACTGGAGCTGGGGGCAGTGGTCCAGGCCCAGAGGAGGCCAGCAGGCTGGGCTGGCTCCTGCAAGACTTGTCTTCCTGCCAGCCCGTCTCCTCCGCAGGCCTCTGGGCGGAGGGCAATCCATAATAGCTAACCGTCCGTTTGCCCCCCAACCCCCATAACCCCCCTTGACAGCGTCCATGGCTACACAGGAGAGTCCTCACTTCTCATGCGGACGGGGCCCCCTTTTCACGCCCCCCCCCCCTGCCACACTCCCACCCCCCCCTCCTTCATTGCCTTTACTGTGTGCTAAATGCTGACTGTGTGCTAAATGCTGTACAGTCCTTAGATCACTGGATTGGCACAATGATCTGCTCTGTCCATTTTACAGATAGAGAAACTGAGGCTCCGAAGGGGAGTCCCTTGCCTGGGCGCACACAGCTCAGAAGGGACAGAGCTGAAATTCCTATCTAGGATGTCAGAAAGCTCTAAAGCGTTCGCCCTTGTCTCCTGTGCTGTAAACTCCCTCCCCCCAAGTCCTGGTGATCTCAAATCCTGGTCTGTCTGCTAGAAAAAACCGTAGACGCCAAAAAAAAATTAGAGATTAATTTGCATCCGGAGCCTGCTTTGGGAGGGGGAGGGGGATAGCTCTGCTGGGTTCCCTTTTTGTTTATGAGCTTGAGGAGGCCCCGGGTCTCGGCATCCAAGCCTCCACCTCCCCCTTTGTGGCTCTGAGTCCATCTCCAAGTATCCGTGACCTTGCCTGTCCGTGACTTTGCCTGTACAGTGTCCCTCTCCTCCCAGCTGACCAGCTCCTGCTTGTGAAAGCCATGGTGAGTCAGGGGCATGTCGCCGAACACACGTGGGTTCTCCTCACCACCAACAGTGACAGTTACTCTGGCTTTGGTTTCATTTTCTGAAGCCCTGAGTTCAGAATGAAACCGCATCCAGACGCCAAAAAGAAAAAGGAAATATGCTGATTGAGGACCAGCTGCCTCTCCCTGGACGGGTACCAGGCTTGCAAGAATGGGCTGCATTCGGACTCTATGCCCGCTGCTTCCCAGCTGTGGGACCTTAGGGAAACAGCTTGCCATCTCTGGGCCCTGTTTGCCCCATCTGCAGAACAGTCCCTGGAAGTTTTGTACCGTACTGAGCAGCAAAGCACACAGAGCCCAAAGCAGATTGCCAGGCACAGAGCAAGGGCTTAGCACAGGTGACTTGTCATAGGGCAGTTGAGACCACCTGCCGTCTGATATGCGGGGTGGTCCTCCTCCCCTCTGGGCAGCCTAGAAGTGAGGGGCCCAGCCAGCTGCTGTGGGGAATCCAGATCCTAGCACACACGGCTTGGTTTTTTTGTTTCTCTTTCCTGCTTTGGCAGTTCTGCTGGGAAAAGCCAGTACTGGCCAGGACAAGCAATCCTGAAATTGTCCTCTGTTTCCTGCTCCTCTGTCCTGGCTGCCTCTGACGTGTGGGGCTGCCGAGCTTCCCAGGGGAATCTGTGCCCCTGGAGAGCCCCGAGCAACAGGACTAAGTTTAAATCTGTCCCTTAACAAGCATGCAGCTGGAGGCAAGCTTCTTAGTTTCTCTGTGCCTCAGTTTTCTCCTTTGCAAGATGGGGGTAAGAATGCCTATTTCCCTCCTTTAATATTGATTCCATAGGGATTTGTTGAGTGCTTCCTGTCTGCCAGGCTCTGGGAATTCAGGAGTCTTCAAGCGTAGAGAAGGCCATGAACTCACAAGATCGTTTGGGATTGTGGTCAGTACTGTGGGGGAAATAACCATGGAGAAAGGGATTTGTGAGCTTGGTGCAGGAGTGAGATCAGGCAGTCAGAAAAGGTCTTTTGGATGGTGACAGAGTTGAGGTTTTTCTAAAGGCAGGCTGAAGAAGACTGCAGGCAGAGAAAGCAGCTCATGCAAAGGGCCTGTGGTAGGAACAGGCATGCCTGAGGACCAGAGAGAGGCATGTGACACTGTTGTAGAGAGCAAGGGGGTGAGTGCAGGGGTGAGGCATAGAGGTTGGTAGGGGTCCAGTCCATCAGGCAGGGCCTTGCTGAGAGGCGACAAGAGCTGGAGACAGTCCTTAAGGCCTGGAAAACACTATAGGATTAGGTGTGAAAAGAGCCCCCTGGCTATTGACCTTCCAGAGAGCTGGGTCTTGAGCCACAGTGACTCACGGTAGAGGCCTTGGGCACCCCTCACAACTGTCCCTGACCCGCCGGGGTGTCACCACACGATCTCCTGAGATGGGTGTGACGCCGGTTCCAAGGAACAGTTGGGACAACTGTAGGAGAGAGCGTGGCGTGGGTGGAACTTGGATCAGGTGTTTTGGGGAGGCCGAGTCCCTCTCAGAGGCCTCGGGCTAAAGAGCCTGCCTTGTTGTCTGGGGTAGAACCTGGGCCCAGCGCGACCCATCAGCGGGAGTGACTGTGCATCCGGGGGCAGGTGTGTGCCGCCTTGAGTCGGAGGAGAAAGTTCTTCCTTAGGACAGAGGAGGCCAGACGGCCAGGAGTGTTGACTCCAAAGTGATGATAGCTAGGATGGCTCCTCCTGGTCCTGGGGAGACTGGATGAGAACCTTCCAGCATGTCACCGGTGAAGAAAGAGATGGGTCAGAGGTCACATGCCGTCAGGATTAAGCCGCATCGTGAGAGCAGCGGAGGGCCGGAGAGGGGAATTCCGAGAGCCCTGGCTGTGAAGTCCGGACAGACCCGCTTGTAGGCCCAGGCTGCCCCCACCACTCCCACCAGCGCTCTGCCTTCAGGCAGGTGGACTTAATGGGGCGGCCCCAAGAGCAGCCCCACACACTCCAAGCATGGCAGGCCCAGCGCTGTTTTCATCAGTAAATCCCTCCGGACCTTGCTCGAAGCCTACTCATTCTGTGTTTACCCACCATTCGAATAAGCCGATCTGGTTCCCGCCCTGCCATACCGCATCAATGGCCCTATCGTACCCCGTAAGTGCGAGCCGCTGACAGCAAGAAGCAATGGCAGCTGACAGAATGGCAGAAAAGCTAGGAAACTAGACACATGACATCTTGGGTCGCGACGCATCTCGTTTCGGGGCACACAGGGAACCAGCAGGGGGCTCGTCTGCGGGCACCGAAGAGGTCCCCGGCTAGGCTGGCAGGACCCTGAGCAGGCTCTGGGAGGAGGCGATCCTTGGCTCTGAATTTTAAAGAACAAGCGGGTCTCGGCCAAGGGGCCAGAAGGAGTGTGTTCCTGGCCGAGCACAGCACAAGCAAAGGCCCGGAGACACCCATTGGAGGACCTGAGTGGCTGGTGGCTAGAGAGGAGGCCAGGGTGCGGCAGAGGCCGGGCTGGGGGAAGGCCATGCGCTGGCCTCGGCCTTTCCCTACCCTGCAGTGATGAGCCCCTCTGGGGAGCACCTCCTGGGCCCCCTTGTCTGGGCCAGTAAGCCCTGCAGTAGCAGAGTTGACCAATAACATTACTCTCTCTGTTCTCTTTTCAGAGTCAGCAAAGCTTTGCTGAGCACCAACTGGATACCTTGCGGAAGCTCATTTCTTTTTTTCCTTCGTTTTACTTTTTCATTTCCTTGTAGGAAATAGTGAAAGCACTTCCCCTCCCTCGGCTAACCGCAGGTGCCAGCCTGGCCTCTGCTTCCCGATCCACCGCCCCCCCCCCCCGCCCCGCCTCCTGCCCCTGCACTCATGGAGCTGCGTTTGCCCCCGTGAAACTACAGTGTTACTCTGTATGGACATGTATGTAAATGATACATCTTTCTGCGTGTTGCTCTTTCCACCGCTGGTGATCTGGACAGAGAGATCAACCCCCATCGTTTTAAAAAAATGGGGCGGTGTTCCTCACCGACCCACTGTGTGTTCACACAGCTGTCCCCTGTGGATGGACACCTTTGGGCTCTTGACACCAATGTGTGACAACATTTGTACCCTTTTATTTATTTTTTAAGAGATAGAGAGTGCATGTGTGAGCGTGGGGGTGCAGGGAGGCAGAGGAAGAGGGAGATGGAGAACCCCAAGCAGGCTCCATACTCAGTGAGGAACCTTCCCCAGGGCTCCATCCCACGACCCTGAGATCGTGACCTGAGCGGAAATCAAGAGTTGACCGGTGGAGTCGCCCAGGCGCCCCAACACTCCGCACACTTTAAATGTTAATAGACCCCTCTTGGTTGCCCGCCACCGTGCCTGTGCACACTCCCCCCCCCCCCCCCCCCCAGCCCCATGACAGTATCTGCTTCCCTTGCTGTAATCCAGCCTTTCCCGCTTACACCCGTGCGGTGGGTACACCGTGGGCCTCTCCCTCTTGTTTTCATGCCTGCTCACTCCGAGTGCACAGAGCTCCTCCTATGTACCAGGTACCCTACTAAGTGCTGGGAACAGAGCAGTCAAGGCCAAGGGGCCCCCTAGACCTCTTCACAGAGTGTGAGATGCAAATAAGGCTCAGAGAGGTTGAGAGACAGGCCTGGGGTCACCCAGTGAGGGAGGGAGCCAGGAATGGAACCCGGCTTTGTAGGACGGAAGAGCGGGAGCTGTTTTTCCTCCCAAATCGTTCCTTAGATGGGCTTCTGACCCAGGATCCGCAGCCTCTCCAGATCCGCTCCCATCTGCCCCAGGACCGCTGGGTCCCCTGAGTAACCACATGGGCCCCTGGGAATGGTAGTCCCTCCCCCCAGGGCAGTGGGGCAGACGCTGGGTCCCACCACAGGCGAGGCCAGGCCATGCTCTGCCCCTCCTACCAATGACAGACTCTACACAGCCTCCCTGTGGCTACATTTAGTCTGTTTCTGTTTCCTGAATTTGGGTTTCCAGCAGACTTGCCCCCAAACTCTTGCCTCCCCACCCGAAACCAAGCAAGTGAAAGAATAAATCTGTGGTTTGATGTTTTTCCTCTTGTCGTCGGGTGACTGACTGCGAGAGGGGGTTGTGTGTCTGTGAGCGCCGGCTGGCGTGTGTTTCAGTGTGGGAGGGGAGGCATGTGAGAGGGGTGCGTGTGTAAAGGGGCGTGTGTGTGTGTGTATGTGTGTGTGTGTGTGTGTGTTTAGGAGGCCGTATGTAAACCTAGCTCTCAGTGTCGGAGGTGGCTGGAAGGGCCATTTCTTTGTCTATGGGACTGGTGGTTATCTGTGTGTGTTTGTGCAACTTTTTGCTGAGTGTTGGTTTCATGGAGCTGTGGGGTTAAGGGTGGGTCCATGCGACCCAGCCTGTCTTGCTTTCCAGTTGACTTCCTCTATTACAGAGATCCTATCCACAGTAGAGGATCTCCTGCCTTCAGTGATCATATCATCGAAGGACACTCTCGAGGGAATAGGGAGGTCCTTTGATGAGCAGGGCTTAAAGTTCCTGACCTTATCTTCTGACCCTTTGTGTCTACCCGCTCCCTTAAATTGTGCTCCCCAGAAGGGCTTCCCAAACTCTTTTTCTTGAGGTGTCAGTGACGATCCTGGCATAATCTGGACTTTCATTCATTCATTCATTCATTCGTTATTTTTCATAAGTAGGCTCTATGCTGGGCATGGAGCCTACATGGGGCTTGAACTCATGACCCTGAGATTGAACTGAAGTCAGGAGTCAGAGGCTTTTAACTGACAGCCATTCAGGTGCCCCTCGGCCTCACATTTTTATTAGGAAACAGGGTGGTTTGGGGCAAAGCATGAATGTCTGACCTCAGACCTGCCCTCCAGCTGACCTTATCAAACCGTTTGACCTCTGAATCTCAGCTGCTGCTTCTAAAGCGGGAGCAGTGCTGCTTTCTGAGGTGTGTGGATTCAGTGGAAACATTGATGTCAAAGCAGCTGGCGCCTGATAGGTGCTCAGAGCATGGTAATTTCCCCAGCCTGCTTGGGCCCGTCCCCACATCCTCTCATCGGTACGTGATGCCCACTTGGAATGTTTCCCTGCTGTGAGGGGAGGGGAGGGACCCAGGAACCCCAGACTGTGTGCCAGGCCCCGTGCATCATCTCAGGGAATCCCCGCCCCCCACCCTGCAATGACACCTTGGGAGACGAGAGAGGGGCACAGATAGGGAAAATGCCTTGCAGAGGTGACACAGCAGAGCTCCCGGGAGACCCTGCACTTCCTGCTGCCACCTGGGGCACACGCATCGGAGCTTGGGTCCCACTCCCTGTAACTGACCTCTGGCAGGAGAGTAGTTTCAGGTTGATATGTGTTGGAAGGACCGCCTTCCCCCGAGGCTCCGCCTCTGGCCCCTTTCCCTCCACTGCAAACACCCCCATCATTTCCACACACGCCCACCTCCCCATGTCCCACCCCGTTCCATTAGCCCAAATGCCACATGAAACTGAAGGGGGTACCAAGGATCCATGTATCTGGCACGGTGCTAGGTTACCCCGTTAGGCATGAGGGGTAGCTCGAGGGATTTTGACTTCCCTTAGCTAGGAACTTGGGTCTGACTCCAAGAGGTTTCTGGGTTGGAAGGTGATTTACATGAGACCCTAACCATTCCCACCATCTTGAGGCCATATTAATTGCAGAGTACCTACCACACGCGGAACCCCCAGCCTTCATACCACTCACAACCACCACCTCTTTGACCCCTCCCTGCCATCCAACAAGAGTACCCATTTTACAGATGGGAAGACTGAAGTTTTCTCCTGATTTCTGTGCTCCAGCCCAGGCCGCCATTTCTTCTCCTGGCCCCGCCCTGCCAACGGCTCCTCTTTCCCGTGTCTTTTCTGTGCCTTATAATCCAGTCTCCACACAGCAGCTAACACCATCTCTAAAAGCACAGGGAACCCTTTTCTTGCCCCATTTTAGGACCCTCCTGGGGCTTCTCACACCAAATGTAATGGCCAAGCTCCCCGTGCAAATCCCTGCCTGGCACTCCCCTGCCTCCTGTCCCACCACCTGCAGATCCCACACAGGAACACCTGAAGCTCTTCCTCTCCTTCCTCCTTTGCACAGGCTCTTGCTTTGGGCCCGGAAAGTTCTCCCCTCACGTCCACAGTGGTTCTGCACGGCATGGCCTCCCCCCTCCTCTTGATACAACTTGACTGTGATTAGCAGATCTTGGGTTTCCACGTCTGTGTGTCTTTCTGTGGACTGGGCCTCGTGCACCCTCTGGGTTCCCAGAGCCTAGCATGGCGCCCAACATACTTGTTCCCTTAGTATAAGATCGCTGGAACCGGGGGCGGGTTCATCAGCAGCCTAGCGTCACGGCAGGGAGACAGGAGCCAGGATTCAACTCCGGGTGGTCTGGACTCCAGAAAATGCACATTCCCATCCATTCCATTCCCATCACAAGCCTCACCCCTGCTCTTTACCCAGCCTCTCCCCTGCTTCCAGCTTCCACGCCAGGCCCCAAAACACGTGACCCCTTTAGTGCAATCAAAATGCCCACGCAAGGAATGGTCTCCAGTGTACACGCTTTAATCAGTGTTGCATAGAAATTCCTGTAGAGACACGTTCCTGCACGAAGGTGGGCTTCCTTCTAGCATTCCGCACGGGATGGCATTTCTTATTTGGGTGAAACCAACACAGGAACGAGCCACGGGGTGGGGGGAGGGCCGTCTCAGTTGTATTTCCGCCCTGAGGGATGGGAACGGGAAAGGGACCTTTAATATAGTGGAACACTTCGCACATTCACTTCCTCCTTTGGGTTTTGGACTGCTCGTCTGTGACCAAATACCGGGTGTGTGGCTGGAGCGTAGACTGTCAAGATCCAAACGAGCGTCTGTGACCCCATCCATTTCTCCCATTCGTCACCCTCCCATTCGCCATCTCCCCCAGCCCATCTGTTTGTCCAGCACGACCTCACTACTAAACTGTCCAGACACCCGGGCTTCCATCCGCGGGTGCATTCATGCGTGCAACCGTCTGGTCATCTCGTCTACCCGTTAACCCGTCCTCTGATCCCATCATCAACCCGCCTAGGCAGCCACTGCTTAACCAACTCCTCCATCCTCCGTCAGCCCTCAGTGTCCAACCAGTCCAGCTTCTTACCATATCCAGCCAGTCCGATGGCAACCAAGGCTTTAGCGGAGGCCTCTTGTTAGCCCGCGAGAGCGTCTGGACGGTTTACGCGGCCACGCAACATCCATTCCGCCTTCCAGTCGTTCAACAGATACATTTCATCCCTCCCTCCCTCCCTCCCTCCCCTCAAGCAACCACCGAACCCTCTGTCACCCGTCCCTCTACCGACCAACATTCCCCGATGACTTCCCTAACCAGCTGCTTCTCGCAGCTCCACACATCCCTTAGCTGGTCTGCTGTCCGGCCCTCCTCCCCGGCAACCCATCCCATCAAGATCTAGTCCCTCGGCGTGGTGTGTCATCGTACAACTTCTCCCTCGTCACCCTCCCTCCTGCTGGCTCTGCGCTCACAGCAGCCTTCGCCTCACGACCCCTCCGGTCCTGCTGGGCGGCTCCCCCTTGCCTGCGGGTGGAGAGGGCGGCCCCGCAGCCCTTCCCCACTGGCTTGCGAGGTACCTGAGCTCCGTCTCTTTGTTTTATACACCTGCTGGCTCCTCTTGGCCACCTTCCTCTTGTTCACCTTTCCTTCCAAATTCTTTCTGTTCTTGGAGTAGCTGCAGGAGTGGGCGGTGGGCCGCGGGGGACGGTGGTGGGAGTGCATGGTGTGTTTCTGGTGCCTCGGCGGCGGGCTGGGGTACAGGCTCTGGCCCTGGCGGCCCGTGGGGCTCTGGCTGGAGCTCCGGCTGCAGCTCTGGCTCCGGCTGCAGCTCTGGCCGCAGGCTTGGCAGTGGGAGCTGCAGGTGCACGGGCCGCAGGTGTGGCTCTGGGGCCGAGAGTTGCTATGGGGCTGGGTATGGGTGTTGGGAAGGCTCTGCGTCTTGGTGTCCATGGGAGGCCACGCTGGGAGGGGCAGAGGCCGCCTCCCCCTCCTCTTGCAGCACACCCAGCTTGACAGAGGCCCCGGCGGCCCCTGGTTATATAGTCGGGGCTGATTGTGATGGCACAGGCCGGGGGGTGTAACAGATGTGGCGGGGCTGGGACAAACCCCAGGGCGGGGCTGCTTGCAGGGGCGGTCTGGGGGGGGTCCCATCTGCCGGTTAAAAGTAGGGACCCTTGGGCCAGATGGCGCTGGGCCCACGTCCCAGATCTGCTTCCTTTCCTCTGGTCGCTCACCTGGGCGTTCGCCTCTCCACGTCCCCGTTCCCCTGTCTCTGTAGAACGGGGACAATAAGAACGCCTGGCTCCTAGCCCATGGGATGATTTAAATGAGAAAAGTGACGTCCAGAGGTTGGCTTGGGGCCAGCCCCCAGGAAGAGCCGGATACCCTTTGTCTAAGCATCCCCAGTGCGTCTCTTTTCTCCCCCAACGCGGCGTGGAAGCCGTGGGTCAGCCAGGTGGCTGGGTAGGTGGACCTTGAGTGGTTGGACAACAGTCACTGGCAGATTGATGGGTGGTCCCAGGCTCTGCCTGGTGAACTCGCCTCCCCAGCACGATTTAAAGCTAGAGGATTTAGAGCTGAGTTCAAACCCCAGTTTGCACTGATGTGCAATTGTGGGTAGAGTATTTTGGTTTTCAAGGCTCAGTTTCCTTATCCAACAAAAGGACGGCATTCCTTCCTTCACGGTGTTCTGAGCCTGAGGTGCCTGGCGAGCCCCAGGACACGGCGCGAGCCCCAGGACACCGCCGCAAGCCTGCCTTTCTCCTGATTCCCACCTACCCACCCTGCTCCCCTCCTTGCTGGTGGAGCCCTGCCATACAGCTAGAACCACCCTGGCCCCTCTCAGAACTCCCAGCTTCTGGAGCAGAAAGCCCACACCTGTGTTTGCACATGGCCCCATCGGAGCTGCCAGTGCTCCCTCTGCGGCTGCCCACCTCTCCCCACTCCTTGGCCAAAGCCCTTACAAGGGCTCAGCTCTTGGCCACTCGGCTAGTACCTCCCACTTTTCCCCCCACCATGGGACTCCCTCTCGCCTCCCCCAGCCGGCCTCTACTTCTCTCGTTCATGCACAACTTTGCCTCTCGTTGTGAGGCTTTGCTACGATCTGCTTTTGTTGTCGGTCAGTAGTAAGTACTCCCCACTGGTCATGGTGAACACTGGTCTCACCATCGGAGCACTTCCTGTGTGGCTGGCACCGGGCCCCACCCTGTCTTGGCAGCTCTGGCCTCAAGCCTCCTAGGAGCTCTGTGTGGGCGGCTGCATGGGGGGGCCCCCAAAGATGCATCTGTGTCCCAGCCCCTGGAGCCTCACAGGGACAGTATTTGGAAGAAGGATCTTTGCAGATGTAATTAAAGATCTCAAGAGCATCCCCGATTATCTAGGTGGACCCCAAATCCGGTGTCAAGACACAGGGAGAAAGCCCACATGGGGCAGAGGCAGAGATAAGAATGACGTGGTCATAAACCAAGGTAGGCCCAGGGCCACCCTGAGGGGGACAAGGCAGGAAGGATTCTCCCCTAGGGCCTCCAGAGGAAGCGGGGACCTGCCTTGATTTCCCACTTCTGGCCTCCAAGACTGGGTCAGAATACATTCCCCTTGCCTTAAACTACCAAAATTGTGATCATTTGTTCTACCTAAGAGATGAGTGCACCCTGGGAGGCAGGTGTGGTTATTAGATCTTACAAAGGGGAAGCAGGCGCAGAGAAGGTGAGGGACCAGCTCGTCAGGGGGCAGAGCCGGGATTCAAATCCAGGTCTGGCCCGTTCCACTCCCTCCTTTCAGTCACAAAGGGACCCGTGGGGATTACAGAATGTGCATGTGGCTCTGTTCCAAGGGCTTGGCCTTGTGTGGGCTCCATGGGGCCGGTTGGGGGATTGCAGCTGGGCCATTCTGTGAAGACCCTCTCTGGGTCTTTGGACCATCGCCCCCCCCCCTCCCCCCCCCCCCCCCCCCCCTGCTCCCCCCTAACCTCTGCTCCCTACCCTCCTACCACCCACCGCAGCAGACTGCCCGCATCCCCACCCTCCAGAGCACAGTGGGACAGAGACAGTGTTTTGTTGATCTCAGGGCCCATCGTGCCTGGCTTACAGCAGGGGCTCCACCATTGCTGGCAAAGGACTGTGTGGGCACTCCAACCCACCAAGCCACAGCCGGGCCTCTTCCTTCAGATGCCGCCTGCCCCCCACCTGCCGCCTGCCCCCCACCTGCCGCAGACCTCAGTGGCTGCCTCCTCTTGGAGTAACCGAGGGCACCTCCTTACACTCGCGTACAGCTCCCCAAGAAACTGAGACTCTCCTGGAAACACTGTGTCCCCTGTACCCCCCTCCCCAGCAGCCCTGATCAGGATCCTTCTCAGGCTCAGGTGGCTGGCACTTGGGACACTGGGGAAAGGCCGGGGGACGGAGAAGGCATTTGTCCTTTCTTTTGGGGAAGGGGACGGTCAAGGTAGCTGGGGAAGGATGGGCCACAGACACAGTCTGAGGCTTCTCGAAGGCCAGAGTGAGTGGACACAGGGCCCTGTTGTGTCTCTGGGTTCTGGCTGCCTGTTGCTGTGATGAGGGCCGTGGCAGCTAGACCCCTTGATGAAGGCAGGAGTGAGCCTCTGGCGGGGCTGGGCTGTGGCCCAGGCTGTCCCCTTGACTGAGGTTGGTAGCAGAGCACTTGAGTCCCCTCCCTGTGCTCTGACCCCAGACCAGGGCCCCGAGGGGCACCAGCAGCACTTCTGGTGTGCGGGGCCAGATCCCCCCACCCTGTGGTTACTTCTCCCTAATGACTTACCTGCGAGGCAGTGGTCAGTCTCAGCCTTCAACAGGGTGGGCAGGCTGAGGCTCAGAGATGGACAGTGGCTTGCTCAAGGTCACACAGAAAGAAATTGGAGCCCGGGTCTTTGGTGCTCCCAAGCTCACTGGGCCCCTGGGTGCTCCCCCCTGCATCTGCCCAGACTCAGGACTCTCCATCCCACCCACCCCCCCAGACAGAACTGGTGGACTCCCAGCTGGGGCTGCCACATTCCCCAGCCCCTGAAGCAGGGGAGGGTGGCTGACGAGTCATGGGGGTGGGCCGCATGAGAACTTGTGGCTGAAACTCAGGAACAGGAGTCACAGACTCCTGCCCCTCAGCCCCCCCCCCCCCCCCCACAGACACACACAAATGCACCGCACCACAGGAGAGCTAAAGCCCTCGGAGACTTTTTATTGAGTCTTTTCTGAAAGTTCTTCTCGCTGGAGCAGTGGCAAGCCCCTCTCCCTGGGCCACCGTCGTGGGTCAGGAGCGCGTCTGCTCAGGCTTGGGGCTCTGCTGGGCCACAGGATCTTCTTCAGTGCTCTCCTCCTCCTGCCGCTCAGATTCCATCAGCAGCACCTTGCCCTGTACCGGGAGTTCTTCTTCTTCCTCCTCCTCCTCCTCCTCCTCCTCCTCCTCCTCTCCCTCCTCCTCCTCCTCACCCTCGGACGACAAGGAGAAGTTATCCTGACTCACGCAGGCCACGAGTTTCTTCATGGACGATTCGTGGCCCCGGCTGTGGCCTGTGCTGAGCTTGGCACAACGGGAACCCATTGCCCTCTCTGGCTGCCTCTCCAGACTGGGCAGGAAGGCCACTGAGGGGTGGGGGGAGTGCAGGGGCTGTGAGAACAGCAGGCAGGGCGATGACCTCACAAAGGGGCCCCTGGAGTCCCCCCCCCCCCCCCCCTGGATACCCGAGTCCGGGGCCAACACCTGCCTCAAACCCCGACCACCAGCAGCCCCCCTGAGCTCCCACCACCTGCAAGCTGGGAAAGAGGATTCCAGGCCAGCTGCCTTGCCTGGCCACGTTCCTTCCTCTGCCAGGCCTCATGTGTGCTGGCAAAAGTTCCCCTTTCATCTGGGATAACAGTTGGGGTAGAACTTCCAGAAGCAGGAGAGCCCACAGACTCCTTCCCACATTCCAGAAATACCCAGCTCAAGGGAGCTGTTGACAGTACGTGAAGATGGGTCAGAAGAGTGACTACTTTTGGGGGAGTCGGCACAAGGGAGGGGAGGGGCTAGAAATGTCTGGTTTCTTGACCCAGGGGCCAGTGGGGGAGGCCACGCAGGTGTACTGAAAACTCATCCTCTATGTATAAGTTATGCTCCTGGAAAACTAAAGAAACCCCTAGTAACTCTTTCCTGTCTGGGGATCACAGGTCTCCTGACACATACCCATACTACACAATTTCAGCATGGGAGGGATGCTTTGTCAGCACTTTGGTTTTCCAGCAAATTTTCTGCCCCAAATAAAACAGCTGAATCATGACTCTCTAGGGCTCTTAAGGTGGGGAGACCGGCCTGGCTTATTTGGGTGGGCCCTTAATGTACTCACAGCAGAGGGATTCGGGATTTCACACAGGAGGGCAGTGTGCTCACAGAAGCAGAGATTAGAGCACTAAGAGGAGCTTTACTGTAGAGGCAGGAATGGGTTCTATCCTGGAGCCTCCAGAGAGAGCATGGGCTGCTGACAGGGCCTTAAAATTTGTGTGTGGTAATGCAGGACCTCGGATAGTGCACCAGGCCCATTCCGTCCAGCAAGGGGCTTTGGTTCCCTCCATGCTGCTGGAGCATGCCAGACCTGCTGCCCATCTCAGGACAATTCATAATTTCCCCAGCTACCCAGCACCCCCGAATAGTCGTGAAGGTGGAATAGCAAGGCCCAGCAGGAAACCCTGGCTCTGGGTGATGGAGGGCACCCACAGTGTCACGGGGCGACCTGCCAGCATGGTACGGGGTTTAGTCGACGAAGAGGAGACTCTGAGAGTCAAGTTTATTATCTCAAGCTTTATTTGGCAGATGGCTTTTGCTCATTTTAGTCCAGAGGTGGGCTCTGGCATCCGGCGTCAGGGGGATGGCTGTGGCCTCACAAGGTGGTGCTTTGGTGGGTGACTTTTCCCGAAATCCCACCCGGGGCTTCAATGGCCCCAGGAAGGCTTAGTGCCGCCTTCTGTATCTCCTCCTCCCAACCTTCCTGGAGCCTTTTGGGAAAGAGTTCAGGTTACCAGGCCGTGGGGATTGGGCTCGGTGGTGACGGTGGCGGCGGGGAGAGGGTGTCCCCAGGGGTGGGGTGCACCCGGGGCGGGGACCCGCCAGACTTCTGCGGTGCCTCCTGCGCCTACAAGCCCATCTCTGGCACCTCCTGCAGTAGGAGCGTCGCCGTCGCCTGTGGACCCTGTACCGCCGTCTCCGGGAGCAGTGCCTGTGCCTGTAGTGATGACGGTCCCTGTGGGTCCTTCTTTCCACTGGGACGTTCTCCTGATTCACTGTCTGCTCCTGTGCCTGTGCCTGTGCCTGCGCTAGCTCCTGGCCCTCTTGCTGCTGCCCCTCCCTCTGCTGCCCCTGGCCCTGCCCCTGCTGCGGACGCTCACTTGGATTCAGTGCACGGCAGCGGACCATCGTGCTGGTGGGGCGGGGGGCTTAGGCTGAGGCTGCAGCTGGCTGTGGGGGTGGGGGAGGAGGGCTGAGGCCTGCTCGCCTGCTCCTGCTGTTAACGTTGGACTGGTTTGTTGGGCAGCTCTTTGGGGCCTTGTATATAAAGGGGGCCCCCCACTATGACTCAGGGGCCCCACCCCACCATTGTCCTCACCCTGGCCTGACCAGTCCCCTCACACGTCACTGTAGGGCCAGGCGCTGGGTCAGGGACTTTCCATACGTGCGCTCCTTCTACAATTCCTCTTTTCCGGAAGACAGGCATGGGGGAGGTCGTGTGACTCGCTCAAGGTCACTGTGCAAATAAGGGGCCGTCTTCTTGTCACCTGGGCCTCGAGGTCCTTTGATGAGCCCATTAAAACCCAGAATCAGAATCGGGGCGACAGAATGAGGCATCTCCCCTGTGGAGGTTCCCTTATGTGTGACGGGTGGGTCCAGTGGGGTCACACGGGGGCTGTGAGCCAGAGAACACAGCGGGTCTCCAGGATCTAGGAAAGGCAAGGAAACCGATTATACTCCCTCGGAGAAACACAGCCCTGCCCACACCTTGATTTCAAACTATTTTGGAATCCTGTCCTGCAAAACAGAATAAATTTTGTGTTTTCAGCAATGAAGTGATAGTTTGTTAATTTCGCCCTAGTATTGATCAGTGGCTACTAGTGTCCCTGAGATTGGTGCCTTTTAGTATGAAGGGATCACCCCCATCTCCGTGGCTGGAGCTTGATCTACTTACAAAAGTCTGCTCAGCTGCAAGGGAATGGGGAGGGGGGCCTGGGCCCAGCCATCCTGGAAGCCATCTAGTGATTGGGGTCATGCAAGCGGGTTCTCTGTCATCTATTCCTGTCTTGCAAGGTCAATGCGAGACCCAAGTGTGATGAACCCGTGATGTTCGATGAAAGTCATGGCCAGGGATGTTTGAGGTGCTAAGGACACAGTCCCTGAACTCCTGGTCCCTGAGTTGCCGCCCTGTGGGCTGGGCTCTGCCACCATGTAAGGATTGTAATCGACAGGCTCTTTGAGGTCCACTTGACTCAGTGTCCACGAGTCTCGTGAACCATCTCCACGGCTCACGTGTGGCCCATTGGAGGAGCGGACAGGTGGGCAGGCGAGGTGGGACAGTCACCTAGTTTCCTCTACTGGGGAGGTATTTTCAGCACAGGAAACCAAGGTGGGCACGTGGGGGAAGTAGTGGGATATGGACAAGAACCAGAGCTTGAGCTGGTAAAGGTTTCCTTGGTTCTCTGAGGGCAGGGAGCCAGCCCTGAGCCCATGTCAAGCTGTCCCCAGGAAGCCATGGAGCACCGAGAGGACCCAGCTCCTGTGCCACCCCCCACCCCGGGGTTAGGGCTCCCAAAGGGGTGGTTATGGAGGGGACACGGGGGCAGGTGGAGGGATAAGATGCAGTGACCTGAACAGAGTGCAGAGTTTGGACCAAGAGCCGACCAACCGCTGGCACTCGTGTCCCCTCTTCCCCCAGCCCTTCCTCCCTCCAACCCCCTCAAGGCAAAGAGGCGAGAATGATTTTTCATCATTTATTGACAGGTGGCATTGTTCGTTAGCAGGCTCCTGTTCATGTCATTGGGCCGGTGGCATGTTCATGAGGCGGCAGGAGGGTCTTGGCGGCTGGTGGCACGGCAGGCAGGGGTGCGGTGGACCGGTTTCTTCTGTGCGTTCATCTTCTCTGACATCTCAACACGGTATAGCGACGGCAGCACACTGTGCGGGGAGGCGTGGGGGACAGGCCAGGGGGACAGACAGGGAGGTTCAGCACGGCAGGGACCCCACCCACCCACCCGGCTCCCCCTCCGCTCCCCACTGGGCCCCTTCACCTCTCCTTCTCCGCCTCCGACAGCACCGCCTCCTCCGTCTGCGGCATCTGCGTCTCCGGCGGCGGCATCTGCTCCGGCTGTGGCTACGGCAGCATATGTATCTGGCCATGGTGCTGGATGGAACTGGCCCGGATGCTCAGAGCAGAGGGACCTCCTTGGTTGAGCCAGCCAACCTGTGGGCAGGTGGAACTTCGTGGGCTGTGAGCCCGGGGCCGACGCCTGGGCCTCTTATAGACACGGGGGGCGGCCCAGGGCATTGTGAGGTCGCAGAGGCCTGGACCTCACAGACCGCCCCCGCCAGGCTGCAGGGGTCCTGATTGAGTCCATATATGGGCGTGTGGGAGGCCCCTGGGGGGGGACCGGGTGGGGCCGTTCGGCTCAAGGTGGGGACCTCCGCCCCCAACCAGGTCACCAACCCAGAGGAGACAAGAAGGGGCCTCTCTGCAAAGGGCTCTCCGTCTGTCCCTCACTCAGCTACTCAGTGAACACAAAATTTTTGCACACCTCCCTACTAGGTGCCCGATTCTGGGCTAGGCCCTGGCATCCAGGGACAAATAAGGCCGACATGTTCTTGCCTGATCAGCTTTGTAACTGAACTGTAGGAAGTAGGAATGAAATAACCACACAGAGGAATTGAAATTGTGAAAAACACTAAGGGCCACTTACGGGGGTGGCGGGGGGGGGCAGGTTTCTGAGGGTGTGAGAGTTTGGGGAGGGCCTGACCTCCAGGAGGCGCCAGGAAGGCTGCTAAGGAAGCTCTGGTGAAGGGAATTCCTAAGGGATATGTCAAGGTTGGAGGAGGGAGAAGCATGCGGGGGGCAAGGAACAGCAGCTGCAAAGTTCTGAGGCAGCACATAGCATGGTTCCTGTTTATACGAAGTGTCCGGAAGACAGAAATCTGTAGACACACCAGTCCATGTCGGTGGGGGCGGGGAGCTGCTGGGGAGTGTGGACATGAGGAATGACCACCTAGTGGGCATAGGGCTTCTTTCTGGGGCGATGAACGTGTGAGCTTATTAAATGTCCCTGAACTCTTCATTTCAAAATCGTGCGTTTTGGGGGCACCTGGGTCGCTCAGTCATTAAGCATCTGACTTCGGCTCTGGTCATGATCCCAGGGTTCTGGGATGGAGCCCTGCATCAGGCTCTCTGCTCAGCGGCGAGTCTGCTTCTCCCTTTCCTTCTACTGCTCCCCCTGCTTGTGCTCTCTGTCCGTGAAATGAACAAATAAAATGGTGCATTTTGTTAAGTGAATTTCACCACAGTTGGGGAAAAAAAAGTCCCAATGCTGAGAGCTGGTTGGCACGTGTGTGGAATCGGAGAGGGACCCTGTGGTCGGGGCAGGGAGCACGGGCCAGCTTGGGCGAGACAGCCAGCCCAGCTCTGTGTAATTGTTCCCGCGCCCTGTGCGAGTCTTAGGGATAAAGACAGTGGCAGTTAGAATTAGAGGTGATTAGTTACAACCAAAAACTGAACTGACTTCTGGATGGGAGTTTGAGGTTTTACTGAAGAAGTCAGAGGTGCTTTGGCAGATCCTGTCCTTGTGTTGGGGACACACATGCCAGAGTATGTAGGCATGGTAAGAGTGATTTTGCTAGCTGCTATCAAGCAATTCAGAAAGAAACAGTAGCAATAAGTGTGTATCTACTTAGGGAAAGAGGGGGAGGGAGGGCAACACTAGACCAGTCTGGATGAAGGGGAGTTCTTTGTATAGTTTTTGCAACTTTTATGTAACTTTGAAGTGATTTCCAAATAAATTATTAAAACTACTTAAAAAAAAAAAAAGGAAAAGAAGTTAGGAGGAAGGTCTTCCAAGGTTGCTACAGGAACTCCACCCTTCTGAAGGGCCTGGCTTCAGCAAGCGCTTTCCATTCTTAAGGTTGCCTCCTAGTCCAAAATCAGGGCTGCCATGGACAGTTGTGTAGTTCGCGTACTGCTCAAAGCTCCCAGCCAGGGGACTGAATGGGAACTGAAACCCAGCCTGTGCTTTGCTTGCCAAGCCAGGCCCAGCACCCACAGGCAGGCTTCTGCCCACAGGAGCTGTTTTCTAATTGACTACTCACAGTGGAAGTATTTTTCTAGTTATAACAAAGGCACACTAGGGCTAGCCTCAGCCCTGCTGGAAATTCAACCCTGTGCTCTGTGCAAGCAGGATGGAAGAAGAGGAGGGGGTGGGGTGCAAAAGGAGTCATTATCACATAAAGAGCTTTCCCAGACACCCTAACCCCCAGCAACTTCCCTTCTGCTCTTTTTGTCTTACTTCAGGAGCCCCCTGCCCCTTGGGATAAAGCTGGGCTCTCCAGAGGAAGAAAGGGGCCAGTGGATAGTTAGTGCTTTTTGCCTCAGATGGGATGTGGCCGGAAGCTTCCAGATCCCTACTCCCCAAGCCACATCAAGGTGGGAAGACCGTGACCTTGAAGCTGAAGTCCACAGAGTTACTCAGAGTTACTCACCTGGCACACAGTAAGTCCGAAATACCTCTTCATTTATTGGTGTGTGCATAGATCCAGTTTCACAACTCTTACTACTTTGTAAAGGTAACCTGCGCCGTCCCAGAGGAGCCCCATGAGATGGTGTGTTGGTATGGGTTCTGATGAGTGATGAGAAGTTTGAGCCATAGAGGCCAAAGGACTCATTCATTGGGGTTTTTAATGACCACCTACTGTGTGCCAGGCACGATTCTGGGCAGTGGGACTACAGCAGGAGCGAGAGAGATGGGAGTTCTTGCCCCCAAGAAGCTTACATTCTCGTTGGGGCAGACAGCATGCAAGTGAATCATTCAACAAACCCAAGACTCTGAAGTTGAGTGCAAATACACACGAAAATGGCGGGCAGAGTGGCTGGCAGGAAACTCGGGCACTGGGACGTCTGAGTAGGGCCACTCTGAGGAGGCCCTTGACTTGACAGGTGGGGGTGGTCCGCTGGTGTGAAGGCTTGGCAGGGGGACAGGAAAAGCTTGGAACCCAAACAGGACCTTCCAGTTTCGTGGGCGAGACGTGTTAAATCTAATCGCTACAGAAATAAGCCCTGGGAAGGAGAGGGGCCATTGGCCCTAGTCTGGAGTCTGAAATGTTGGAGTTTGTTAGTGCGGCTAGCTGTTACCCTGAAGGAAGTAGCACTTGCCACTACCTGGTGCTTACAGTGCTCTGTGTCTCCAAGTGGAATTAAGTTTGTGAGCTCAGGAGGGGATTCTTGGTCACCGTAGCAAGTCCTCCTACAGACAGTAACCAGTAACCAGTAACCCTACTATTTGTCTCACGAAGAAATGAATGGTACACGGATGCTTTTACGATTACACACTTTTATTGTCAATTTCCAACCACAGAGTCATGGTCCCATAGTATGATTTTGGTAACATCAGGCACCCGCTCCCCACCTACTTGCCCCAGTTCTGCTGGGTATGGACCCAGGCCGAGAAACACAGTACCGATTGCCAAGACTCCTGCCATCTCAAACACATGCTGAATCCAGAGGGACATCCCGTACTGTCCCCTGAGGTGGTGTCCCGTCCCACCCCCACACCTGTGATGTCACAATGGCCACCCACAGCTGCCTCGATCAAGGACAGACATCACCAAAGAGACAAAGGCAAGCGTGGGAAGCTCTCACCACCCAGGTACCTTTGAGCATTGTGGAGGCAGGCGGTTCTTTTTTTTTTTTTTTTTTTTTTTAAGATTTTATTTATTTATTTGACAGAGAGTACAAGAAGGGGGAACTGTAGGGGCAGGGGGCTCAATGCGGGACTCAAGTTCAGGATCCCAAGATCGTGACCTGGGCTGAAGGCACACACTTAACCGACTGAGCCCCCTAGGTGCCCCAAGCCAGCCAGTTCTGAGGACAGTCAGGGCAATTTGGCAGTACGGTGCCATGGCACACACAGTTCTGTGGCCGGGCATCTGTCCTGCAGAAATTCTCACATGTGCTCATAAAGGTGTGGATGGTGGGGAGAAAACTGGCAATGACTTCAGGTCCATCTTAAGGGAATGATCACTGAGTCACTCCGTCCGTCTTGCAGAGCAGGCTCCCCAGCCATCCCGAAGAGCACGGAGCAGGGGTGACCTTGACGCAGAGAGAAGTCCACAGTGTATCCACAGTGACCATGTTACTGAAATGTAGGGCCTCGTCTCTTGTCCGTGTAAAAGTTAAATATAGGGACACCTGGGGAGCTCAGTGGGTTAAGCCTCTGCCTTCAGCTCAGGTCATGATCTCAGGGTCCTGGGATCGAGCCCCACATTGGGCTCTCTGCTCAGTGGGGAGCCTGCTTCCTCCTCTCTCTGCCTGTCTCTCTGCCTACTGTCAAATAAAGAAATAAAGTCTTTTAAAAAAATAAAATAAATAAAAATGTAAATATAAGTGATTGCACAGGCTCAGGGGAAAGTCCAGAATTTAATACATTGACTTAGCCGTGGGGAGTGGCGTTATGGCTAAGCTTCTCTTTCTCTTTGATTCGTTTTCATATGGTTCAGTATTCTTAAACCTCAGGGCCAAGGCCCTGCTGAAGGTCGAATGAGTTATTTCCATGATCAGAAAAAGGAAAATAATGGGAAAGAATTACCCATTACTGTAGGAGCCGAGCAATTGCTGTGTGCCATGATCCCATTTATCTGTGAGCTTATTATTGTAACTGGCTTTCCAGAATTCCCCCAAAAGAAAATGTTCCTCAATTACCTTTCCCATATACCTCTCACCCAGTTTCTCCCACTTGGTCGATATTGATGTGATCTGTCATTTGGCACGTTGGTCACAACTCCAAAAGCGACCCTGTATTTAACCCACTCCAGGCGCTTCCTGGGATTTCACCAATTATCCCACTAATGCAAGTTTTCCTTCCACAATCCAATTCAGGGGATCACGTATGGTTTCGTGTCTTAAAGTTTTCTATCGGGATGGTGCATTTGTCACAATTGATGAACTAATTTTGATGCATGATTAACTAAAGTTTGTACTTGAGGATTCACATTCCCTTAGTTTTCCCGTCTTGTCCTTTTTTCTGTCCCAGGAGTCCCTCGGGGATCCCATACCTCCTTGGGCTCCTCTGGGCTGTGAGCCTTTCTCAGACTTTTCCTTGTCTTTGAAGACCGTCTTGGTTTGGAAGAGAACCGATGCTATATTTTGTAGCCTGTCCCTCGATGAGGATTGGTCTGATGTTTTTCTGATGAAACTGGGGGCTGTGTGTTTGAGGAGAAAGACCATGAAAGGAAAGGGGCCTTGTCCACCTATCAAGGGCATGTGCTCTGGAGATGACTTGTCCCTGTTGCTGGCATTGACCTTGGTCGCCTGGCTGAGATGTATTCAGCAGTTTTCTCCACTAGAGTGTTATTCTTTACACACAATTGGAATGAAGGCTGTGTTCTCACCTGTCCTCACACAGCAGAAAGTGAGGGAGCTCTCTGGTGGCATTGGGGTGGGGCGGTGGGGAGGAAGCTCTTCTTATAAGGGCGCTAATTCATTCTGTTACAAATAAACCTGCTTTGGACATTTATGTTGAAGGCTTTGTGTGGGCATATGTTTCATTTCGTTTTATACCTGGGAGTCTGCACCCATTACCCCCGCCCCCGTCCCCACCACCAATCTGTTCTCTGTATCTACAAGCTTGCCGTTTTGGTTCTTTCGATTTCACAAATTAGTGGGTTCCTTTTTCAGACTTATTTTACTTAGCACGATGCGCTCAGGGGTCATCCGCGTTGTCACAAACAGCCAGATTTCATTCTCCTTTCCCGGCCAACTAGCGTCCTGTTGTAAATGTGTACACCCCCGTCGTCTTTATCCGTTTACCAATGGGCACTTACATTGTTTCCTGTCTTGGCCACTGTCAACCTCGCTGCAGTGGACAGGAGGACACAGATTATCTTTTCAAATGAGCATTTTCCTGTTCCCCAGCTTGGTATCCAGGACTGGGGAAGCTGGATTCTGTGGTAGTTCTGGTTTTGATCCTCTGAGGACCCGCCACACCGTTGTCCACAGTGGCCACGCCGGTTTGCGTTCCCACCCTCCACGTGCTCGCCGACGCTCATCATCTCTTGTCTGTTTGTCGCACTAGCTGCTCCGGCAGGTGCGAGGTGACCCCCCACTGGAGTTTTGAGCCGCGTTTTTCCCTGATGGTGAGTGATGTGGAACATCTCCGTGTGTCTGTCGACCACCTGGATGTCTTCTCTGGAGAAACGTCTGTTCCCATCTTCTTTGGGTCGGAAGATTTGATTAGATGGTTATCTATTCTTTTTAAAGATAGCCAACTTCACGTGCGTCTGTGTGCGGGCGTGCATGCCTATGTGTGTGTGTGTGCGTGTACGTGCGCACGCATGTGTGTAAAGGTCTGGAAGGGTCCAGCAGAGGGTTCGGCTGGCTCTCCCGGAGCAGGGGCTGGCAAGAGTCTTAATTCTTCTCGATAAGCTCACCCGTGTTTATTAAGGGACAAAAATCATCTTCTTTGTGTACACCCTTCCAGGTTCTTTGGCTGGTTTAAACTGACATGAGACAGAGTCACAGAAGAAAATCAAGTGTCATCACTGTCATGCTGGGCCCTAGAAGTGTAGGAGGCCCATGGGCGTCAGGCAATGGAAGCTTTGATGGTACCCAGAGATGAGGAGAAGGGGGTAGGGCCTCCCAAGGGAAGGAAGACAATTCACAGGAAGATGAAAAAGAATAAATGTCTCATCAGTAAATATGGGCTGAGCCACTCAGAAGCAGTGGGACACCAAGAGGGATTTTAACCAACAGACTCTGGGGGCACCTGAGAGGCTCAGCCCGCTAAGCCTCTGACTCTTCTCTCTCTTTTTTTTTTTAAGATCTTATTTATTTTTGAGAGAGAGAGAGAGCGACCAAGCGAGCACAAGCAGAGGGAGTGCAAGGCAGAGGGAGAAAAAAGCCCCCTGCCGAGCAGGGAGCCCAACATGGGCCTTGATCCCAGGACCCTGGTTGTCTTAACCGACCGAGCCACCCAGGCGCCCCTAGCCTCTGAGACTCGAATTCGGCTCTGGTCATGATCTTAGGGTCGTGACATGGAGTCCCACCTTGGGGTCTGTGCAGGGCGTGGAGCCTGCTTGGGATTCTTTCTCCCTGTCCCTCTGCCCCTCTCCCTGTGCTCTCACTCAGTCTCTCTCTCTCTCTCTCTCTCTCTCTCAAAAACCAATCAATCCATCCATCTTTGTCTTCAACCAGCAGATTTGGCCAGCTTCCTGCCTGACTACGGCGCCTTGTCCATATTATGTTGTAGTTATCTGTGGGGACGGCTCCTCCCTACGGACGGTCCTTCTCGAAATTGTTTCAGGCACTTGGGGGCAGGTCAGAATTTCTTCCTGAGCCTTCTGTCTCTTAAAAGCCACAAGCCTAGGAGCACCTGGGTGGCTCAGTGGGTTAAGCCTCTGCCTTCAGCTCAGGTCATGATCCCAGGGTTCTGGGCTCTCTGCTCAGCAGGGAGCCTGCTTCCTCCTCTCTCTCTGCCTGCTGCTCTGCCTACTTGTGATCTCTGCCTGTCAAATAAATAAATAAAGTCTTTAAAAAAAAAAAAAAGTCACAAGCCTAAACTATCCGTATGCCCAAGTGACACAGTTTGGGGCGGCAAAGATGGCTCCCCTACGGTCAGTCCCACCTTTCAAACGTCTCCAAGAAATTTCACCATCCAACCATTGAGTTGGTAGGTAATTGTGTCTCATCGAACCACTCTCAGGGCTCACATTCTGTCTGCCCACACTCATCTCAGGAGGCCGTGTGCCAAAGTGAGGCCTGAGGTCCAAGTCATCAGATGTGACACGAGAGGCATTCCTGTGGAAACGAAAGAAAACCTATGGTTCATGATTAGCACAAATTAGTTTCTGAGTTCTGAAGACAGCCGGCTGAGATGTGTAGATGTCCGGCTCGAAATATCTTCAGATAGAGTGAAGCCAGGCAGTGGCAATCTGGTAGATTTTCCTGGTCGGCGGTTTGAATATGTCTGTTGATCTTTCTGAGGGATATTGGAATCTAATATCCACAATCACCCTCATTTCTACCAGAGATGGATAAATGAACACTAGCTTGTTTACACAGTAAGTCCTTTCAGTAAACACGGCGTGGTTATTTGCATAAGTGCGGCAAGAATGGCAATTGATCGTGTAGGGTCTTTTAAATCTGCTTTGCTGGAACTTTCCATAAGGAATCTCAGGTTGAACTTTTACGAGCCTTTTGGGGCCCAGAAGCCAAGCCAAATACTTGCAATCCTACTTCACCTTCAGTACCTATAGATCTGGGTTAATTCCTTCGTTGTGGAGGTCTCCGAAACATCCCAAGGTTCCCGCACCTGCCAGGAAGTGACATTCATTCCTCACACCCCGCGTCTGCTGGGAACTCTGCAAGCGCAGCCCCAGACTGATATCTCAAGGGGCTTGATTGGCTCCATAAAGTCAGCCTTTAGTTTCTTAAAGCTGTCTGGTCACATCCGAGTCTATGCACGTCCCTCTCAATCCCCTGGACGGAATTCCAGTCAAAGCCTTAGAACCGATGTTTCCAGCGATGTCCTGTTACAAGAGAAGCAGATTCTTATCGAACGTACGCAAATAACTCTATGGCCACGAAAATATGAGAATCAGCTCACCAGGAGTTCCCAAATTCTGGAAGGATCAAGTAGGGAGAGAAGGAAAATTTGTTTCAGTTCTGCGTCCGAAAGTGCAATCCCCGACATTATTGTATGCCCTAGTTAGCTGAAGAGGAAAAATCTCCGTGTATCTGGAAGAGAGATTAAAGAACCAGCAATATTTCAAACAAAAGGTCATAAAAATTATAATCTTCTTCCTGAGTTTATTCAGTCCCATGTAATTAATTCTCGTGCTTGGAAACCAGTTATCCTGTTCGTTCTGGGAATGTTTGCCGCGTCCGGTTTTACGATCTTCAAGTTACCAGAAACCCATAGTCTAGAGCCTTCTCACCAATCTCCTTGAAGATGAAGCACTCTTGCAGGAGCCCTTTTGGGAAAGCATCTGAGCGGAAGAATGATTGTCCGTAAATGACGAAAGGCTTAAAGCAGCATAGTTGAAAGTCTGACTAGCGCTCATTACGGAGCAGATGAAAAGGAGCGTGTTGTGACGTACGACCTTTTGAGATAACAGCTAGAACTGTGATTGACAGCGTTATAGCAGGCATATCGGAATTCTCAGGAATATTATACAATTCCCAGAACACTTACATGGATAACGTGTACCCTCGCTACATAATCTAATACGGTTTATCATCACTTAGTTAACATTGTTTGCCATGTGCTTTAACACCTAGCAAGCTAGCCTAGTTAATGTCTTTATAAGATCTTCAGGGACACTCTGAAAAATCCCCAAGTTAATTTGAGGTCAGAAAAACTTCATTTAGGATATGATTTGGGGGATGTATGTCCAGAATATCAAGACAGTTATAAACCACTTGTCACATAGGCTCCTGGGTCACTGTGAAATGATATTTAATTATCCCCTTAGCCAGGGTGACCGAGACTTTGCAGGCAAAGAGTTAAATGGCTGTCAAAAGGAGAACCCAGGGAGGGGGGCCTGGGTGGCTCAGTGGGTTAAAGCCTCTGCCTTCAGCTCAGGTCATGATCCCAGGGTCCTGGGATCGAACCCCACATCCGGCTCCCTGCGGAGCAGAGAGCCTCCTTCCTCCTCTCTCTCTCTCTGGCTGCCTCTCTGCCTACTTATGACCTCTGCCTGTCAAATAAACAAATAAATCTTAAAAAAAAAAAAAAAAGGAAAACCCCGGCTCTTTTATCATTGGGAAGATTCCATTTTTCTTGTCATCAAATGTCTGTTTAAGACATCACATAGCACAGGACCTTACTTTGATAAAACATACTTTTTGTTTTTTACACAGATTAAGGGCAAAGAAAAATGCCCTCATAATCCCTTATTGTCAAGAGCAGACCACCAGCCTGAGAAAACGGTGTCCTTAGAACACAGAGAAAAACCAAATTTTACTTACGTGCCCACTTAATTTTGATATGAAAACCATTTACTTAATCACATTTATTCCAATCTTAGCTAGTCTGGCCATATGTAAACTTTTCCCCCCCAAAGATTTATTTTCCATAAACCTTCTACAACTTCCTTTTTTTATATCCAGGTTTGGTCATTTCCTCTTTCTCATAAACGGTTCTATGTTAGAACAAATTTTTTTTTTTTTTAAGATTTTCTTTTGAAGTCATCTCTACACCCAGCTTGGGACTTGAACCCACAACCCTGAGATCAAGAGTCGCAGGCTCTACTGACTGAGCCAGCCAGGTGACCCAAATTTCTTTTCTTTTCCCTTCACAAAAACATCTCCTTCACCTCATACCATTTCTTTCCCAAAACACATCCTACTTTCCTTGTGTCCACAGATGTTTCCCTTATTATATCTAGTAGCTTCAATCACACATATCAGAATTCTTAACTCTTAGAAACTTCAGTGAAAATGAAGTAGTAAGTGTTTGTGAAACCTTACACCAGCATTCTTTAGATTGGAAAATTCCTGAACACATTTCAGAATTTCTAGAAACACATGTTTCTTCAGAATACAGTCTTTCAACAGGACATAGACATGTTTACTGACAGACCCAGATATATTTAGTTTTTCTATAATTGTGTTTAAAAAAGAGAGAGAGAGAAACTAGAATTCAGCTGAGCAAAATTTGAAGATCTCATTGGCAAGATTCACAAACCAAGTAGCATCTCATCTAGCAAGGAGAAGAGAGCTCTGGGGTGCTGTTTAAAATGGAAGGTTTTGGGGCACCTGGGTGGCTCCGTGGGTTGGGCCTCTGCCTTTGGCTCAGGTCATGATCTCAGGGTCCTGGGATCAAGCCCCGCATTGGGCTCTCTGCTTGGTGGGGAGCCTGCTTCCCTCTCTCTCTCTGCCTGCTTCTCTGCCTACTTGTGATTTCTCTCTGTCCAATAAATAAAATCTTTAAAAAAAAATAAAATAGAAGGTTTTTATAGGCAGAGGGGCAGTAATTAATATTTCATTTTTTTAAAAAAGTTTACTGTCAAGTAATCTCTACACCCACGTGGGGCTTGAACCCACAACCCTGAGATCAAGGGTTACATGCTCCACCAACTGAGCCAGCCAGGCGCCCCTAGTATTCCGTTTTTAAAATCTTATTTGGAAGTGATCTAGATGTTAATAAATTTAACTTAACTCATCACTGAATTCAACCTAACAAAACTTTAAAACTGGAGGTTATCAAAAGATTTTGGAAGCCACTGGGGGATGGGGAACAGAGAAAATCTTAAGCAGGCTCCCCACCCAGCATGGAGCCCCACACATCAGGCTCAGTTCACAGCCCTGAGATCGCGTCCTGAGCCGAAATCAAGAGTCAGACGCTTAACCTACAGAGCCACCCAGGTGCCCATTGAAGCCATTTTTAAGTACACATCCCATAAAGCATAACTTTTGCTTAAAAATATCACCTAAAATCTCTTACCCCACTTACATCTGTGTACATCATCTGCTCTGAACCGTCGTGTTTAGATTACGGACAAAAACTTCATGACACTTGAGACAAAAATCAACCACCATCATCCTTGTTTACCAACGGATTTTGCAACAGACACAACATAAACTTACTTGAGTAGCAAACCCAGGTAAAATACAATGTTGCGTATGTCTGCATTGTATTCCATGTTGATAGCTCTTAGCATGTCTGTGTTCATGAGACCAGCAAACTTAAAACCAGGTTTTAGTTACCAAAATTGATCTTAGGGGCGCCTGGGTGGCTCAGTGGGTTAAAGCCTCTGCCTTCGGCTCAGGTCATGATCCCAGGGTCCTGGGATCAAGCCCCACATTGGGCTCTCTGCTCCGCAGGGAGCCTGCTTCCTCCTCTCTCTCTGCCTGCCTCTCTGCCTACTTGTGATCTCTGTCTGTCAAATAAATAAATAAAAATCTTTAAAAAAAATTGATCTTAGGTTACATGAACTTAA
>NW_022631085.1:5369506-5374522 GCF_010015895.1 Lontra canadensis | reverse complement strand
TTTCTTTCTTTCTTTCTTTCTTTCTTTCTTTCTTTCTTTCTTTCTTTCCTTCCTTCTTTCTTTCCATCTTTCTTTCTTATAATTTCCTTGCCCTACCTTCTTTCCTATTAAAAAAAAATACGCTTCCATTTTCTACAACCCCTAGGAGCTCCTCTCTACTTGGTAGATGGGCTGCCATCCAATTCATGAGTTGCTTAATAAAGCCAATTAGATCTTCAAATTTACCCCACTGAATTTTGTTCTTTAACATTCTAGTAAGAGAGTCAGAAGAGTTGCTTTTACTTAACCTCAGGCACAGATGCAGAATTAGATTCCACAGAGGTTTTTGAATTAAAATTTGGTGAGAACCGATCCTAGAGAAACCTATGCACGTGAGCTCAACATTCACGTTCTCAGATGTTCATAAGCCCATTGGTCAAGATAGCCCCAAAGTGGAAACAGCCTAAATGTGCCTCATCAGCAGACTGGATAAATACATTGTATATTCATGTAATAATATAGTATATACTATATTACATGACATTATTACAGGAATATAGTATTCTACATGACTACAGCAGTGCAAATAAACATAAGGCAGCTAGTGAAACTATAAGGATGAATCCAAAGAATTAATATTGAGCAAGAAAAGCAAGATACAAAGAATACATACACGTGATTCCATTTATATAAGGCTCAAAATTAGGCAGAATGAAATGATATTGTTAAAGGACATAGCTATATGTTGTAAAACTACCAGGAAATCAAGAAATGCCTACCTCAAAATCCTGGGGGAGTGTTGGTTGGCAAACTGGACACACACAGCGAAGGCATAGAGAGGGGAAGAGGCAGACCATTCCAGATGGGTAGGTGGTGGGGTTAATAACCCAGGGAACTTAGGGGTGGCTACATGATGAGTCCGATCTCGGCAGCTGCCTCCTAGAATCTTAACAGTTTATATAGAAGTTTTAATGCAATTCATTCATGTATATTACCTAGATGGTCCCCACAACCCCTTACTCTCTCAAGGCTCTGTCCTTGGTATGGCTACTAGCTCGGGAATGGTGGCTGGAGCCTTCAACGCAAGGAAAGGGGAGTGCATGTGGGTTGGATGGGGGTGGAGTAGGGGGGGTGAGGATGATGTGTGTCGGGGTAGGGTAACCTCTAACTGCCTGGGTCCAGCTCACAGGTCAACTGGAGGTCATGTCCTCTCTAGTACCTCCTCCACCAGGATCTCAGCTTTGTCAACTATGCAGAGAAATCTAGAAACCACCTGGGGGCAGCTCCATTAATTCCAAGGTGTAATGCCTAAGAACCTCTCAAAGGTTGGTCCAGAAAGTTTGAACTTCTGAAATGATGATAGATTCAGAACTATAAAAGGAAAACTCATTTTTGTTTGGCCCATGTCTTGGGAGGGGGTGCAAAATCACCCCTACCTCAGAAGCACTGTTCTAGAATAGTGCTATTCAATGGAATTATACTGCAAACCACATATATAATTTTAAATTTTCTTATAGCTACAGCAAAAAAAAAAAAAGAGAGAAACAGGTGAAATATATTATACTTGACTTAATATCTAAAATGTTATCATTTCAATATGTAATCAGTATAAAAATTTGATAAACTTTCCACTCTTTTTTTTCAACACTAAGTCTTTGAAATCTCACATTTTGTATTTATGCCACAACTCAATTTAGACTAGCCACTTTTCAGGGTGCCTGGCTGGCTCGGTCAGTAGGAAGGTAACTGTTGATCTCCAGTTGTAAGTTTGAGCCCCACATTGGGCCCAGAGATGACTTGAAAAAAAAAAAAAATAGACTAGGCACTTTTCAAGTTCTTAACAGCTCATGTGGCCCATGGCTGCCATATTGGACAGTATAGTTCTAGAACACAAGCTCCAAGAAGGTAGGAATTCTAATCTGTTTTTATACATAGTGGTATTCTCAATGCCTAATACCATGCATAGCACATTGTAGACCCTTAACAAATATTTTTCAATAAACGATTAAATGAATAACCAATTCTATTTGTAAGAGAGAGGAAGGACATTCTTTTTTTTTTTTTCTAGTTCTGTTGAAGTGTAATTGACATACAACACTTGACAAGATTGAGGTGGGTAGCCTAGTGAATGACTTGACATATAGATAGATAAGGAGAGAGACAAAGATACAGGTATCACGTGAAATGATTACCACAATAAGTTGGGTTAACATCCATAGTGGAAGGGTGTTCTTATATGGAACAAGACACTTTAAGAGTAGTAAGGGCAAAACCACAGCAAGTCAGAATAATATACTCCCATCTGGTGAGAGTTTAAATCTTGCACGAGATGAAATTCATTAAACCCCTAGTAAAGAGGCCAGTTTGCTGTTAGCTGGAGGAGCACACACACACACACACACACACACACACACAGGCCCTGATTTCCTGCTGTCTCGTGCACTTCCCAACAGGATGCTGAGTTCTCCCCTTTTAAGTATCTTCCCCTGTCACGCCCTTCCCAGAAACATGATTTTGAAATCCAAGTCATGGCCATCTCTGTTGCAACGCTGTTTTAACAGTTCACATACTGTATTAAGAACTGCAGATTTCTTCTAGCCGTCTGGCCTGAAAAATATTGGCTTGCTGTACCTGCACTTGGTATTGAATTTTTTTAATTGGCGAACACCGTGATCCCCTGTGTATGTGTGGGCAGTTAAGTGTGTTATTAAAACAGGATGGTGTTCTGCTCTTTACCTATGACATGCTGATGTGAGCAAACTGGCCACCAAAGACACAATCATGACTTTCTCTCAGCAACTTTCCCCCCCATCTTCTCCCAACATCTTGATGTACTTTTCAGATTAGACTCCAAGTCCTTTTGGGTCTTGCCTCCATGTTTCTTTTTCTCCTCCAGCAATAGGAGCATCACGATTCTGGGCAATCGAGTTGTGTGAGATGACACTGAGTATATTTTGTGGACTTCTCCTCCAACTCCTCCCTGGCCTTGATATAAACAAGCTTGTACAGACAGACTAGATTTTGTTTTTTCATTTCAAGAAAGAGTGTCTCCGCTGTTGACCGCTATCAGGGGAGAATCTGACTCTATTAACTGAAGTACACTACCTTCTCATCAAGAAATCATCTCTATTACAATTGGATTTTTCCCTTTTCAACAAGTCTGCCATTTGGTCCCTGTTCCTTTCAAGCACATCTGCTTGGTAGATGTTACAGACAACAGATGTTGTCTCCCTGGAGGATAAGCAGGAGACATCTTTCCGAAAGCTCCTTCTAATGTCAACTTTTTTCTCTCTGCTAAATGGTGACAGTTTGGGCTTGCATTCTCTGGTTAACGTGGTTTATAGAAGATTAACCCCCAGCTGAAGCAGAGGGACCAGCTTTCCACCCTAGTCCCTCACTTTGGAATCTCCCTAGTCAGGGAGAGACAAGACTTGAACTCTCCAGTGAGGACAGATTTTCCAACTCATTTTAAGGTAAATGCATCCCCAAGGTTCACCACCAACAAATGTGGGTGATCAGTGGAATCATTTGGAAAAGTTTTAAAGAACAGAGATTCTAGTGCAGCTGCTCTGGAAAACAGTATGGAGTTTCCTCAAAAAGTTGAAAATAGAGCTATCTTATGACCCAGCAATTGCACTACTGGGCATTTACCCCAAAGATACAAATGTAGTGGTCAGAAGAGGCACCTGAATCATAAGGTTTATAGCAGCAATGTCCATAATAGCCAAACTATGGAAAGAGACTAGATGTCCACCAACAGAAGAATGGATATAAGAAGATGTATATCTATACAATGGAATACTATGCAGCCATCAAAAAACCCCCAAATCTTGCCATTTGCAATGACATGGATGGAACTAGAGGCCATTATGCTAAGCAAAATAAGTCAATCAGAAAAAAGACAATTATCATATGATCTCACTGATATGAGGAATTTGAGAAACAAGGCAGAGAATCCTAGGGGAAGAGAGGAAAAAATGAAATAAGATGAAACCAGAGAGGGAGACAAATCATAAGAGACTTAATCTCAGGAAACAAACTGAGGGTTGCTGGAGTGGAGGTGAGTGGGAGAGAGGGGGTGGCTGGGTGATGGACACTGGGAAGGGTATGTGTTGTGGTGAGTGCTGTGAATTGTATAAGACTGATGATTCACAAACCTGTACCCCTGAAGCAAATAATATATTATATGTTAATTTTAAAAAGAAGAAAAACAGAACACAGATTCAGGGGGACCTGGGTGGTTCGGTTGGTTAAGCATCTGCCTTTGACTCAGGTCATAATCTCAGGGTCCTGAAATCAAGCCTCACCTTGGGCTCCATGCTCAGCGGGGAGCCTGCTTCTCCCTCTGCCCCCCCTCCCATTGTGCCCATGTGCTCGCACTCTCTCAAATAAATAACACAGATTCTGGTTTTAGTGAACAGGAGATCAGTTCTCTGTCAAGACTCCTGGCAATAGGATACTAATTTCTCAGAGGAAACCCATTTATATGATTTAGTTGGAGTTGCCGGTTGATAGCTCTACCCCAGGAATGGACAGGTGACTCAGGCCCCACCTATCAAAGCACGTCATCCTTCTGGCTAGTGATTGGTTCAAAGATGGGCATGTGACCTTAGCTAGACCAATCAGACGTTTCCCAGGGACTTTCCCCAAAACTACCAGGAAAGAGATGCCCTCCTGTCTTTGAGGATCACTAGCAGAAAGGTGGTCAGCACAAAGCTGTTTTATCCCTTGAGGAGCTCATGAGTGGATGAGAGCCAGGAGATGGAGAAAAGAGAGACGAGACACCTGAAGGCAGAATTTGAGTCCCTAGAACTAGCAAAGCCTAAGTCTAATCCTGGACTTTTTAGTTTTGGTAACTCATAAATCTGTCTGCTTCATTTTTCCTTAGCTTATGTTAGTTTCACTTGAGTCTCTGTCATTTTCAGATAAAACTATACCTGTGAACACACTCATATTCTCACGATCTCTCTAGCTGGAAATGACTGAGTCAGAGATACTGATATTTTAACTTTAGAATGCATAAAATTAAAAAAAAAA